>NC_072773.1:1686579-1696579 GCF_022539595.1 Amphiprion ocellaris
TGACTGTACTACTGACTGTACTACCGACTGTACTACGACTGTACTACAACTGTACTATGTACCACTGACTGTACTACGACTGTACTACTGACTGTACTACAACTGCACTACTGACTGTACTACCGACTGTACTACTGACTGTACTACGGTTGTACTACGGCTGTACTACTGGCTGTACTACGACTGTACTACTGACTGTACTACGACTGTCCTACTGACTGTACTACAACTGTACTTACGACTGTACTACGACTGTACTATGACTGTACTACAACTGTACTTCCGACTGTACTACTACTGTACTACAGTTGTACTACCAACTGTACTACGACTGTACTACTGACTGTACTACAAGTGTACTATGACTCTACTACAAGTGTATTACGACTGTACTACAAGTGTACTATGACTGTACTATAAGTGTACTTTGACTGTACTACCGACTGTACTACCACTGTACTATGACTGTACTACAAGTGTACTACTACTGTACTACAAGTGTACTACGACTGTACTACCGACTGTACTACCACTGTACTACTGACTGTACAACTGTATTACAACTGTACTATGACTACTACCACTGTACTACCACTGTACTACCGACTGTACTACTGACTGTACTACTGACTGTACAACAACTGTATTACAACTGTACTACAACTGTACTATGACTGTACTATGACTGTACTGCAAATGTACTACAACTGTACTATGACTGTACTACGACTGTACTATGACTGTACAATTGTATTACAACTGTACTACAACTGTACTACCGACTGTACTACAACTGTACTGTGACTGTACTGCGACTGTACTACAGCTACAATTGTACAACTGCACCAGGTACTGCATCTGTACTACCGGCTGGTCTCCACCAGCTCCTCTACTTCTTTAGCTACGTTAGCCGTTTTTATTCGATGTTTTCATACGTATTTAGAGGTTTCATGTTAGAAAAAGTAGATTAAATGACCCTCAAAAGTGTAAATTCCTAATTTCCGGAAAAAGTTTCCTGCATCTTTTTAAGTAATTTTTGAGTTTCTCAGAAAAAGAGTCACGTTTGGTTCCTTGGGATGAGTTTAACTCCAACATTTTCTCTCTTCTAGCTAGTTTTTGGTCTCCACCAACTCCTGAGGAAATGCTGCTAAATTCTGCACTTTCTGTGTTTCTATGACGTGTTTTTATGCTTTTTATCGAGTGTTTTTTTAAAGTTTGGTTTGTTTCTCCTTGTTGTTTGAGATTTTTATTTGTAGTTCCAGATGTTTTCAGTTGTCTCAGGCTTGTAGAATTACCAGCTGTGTTCTTGTAACAAATACTTGTTTGCATTTCATTAGAAAAAGTTGATGGAAGCCGTGAAATTTAGAAACAGAGCTCCACGTTTCTGACCTGAGGAGCTCGGGGTGGATGGAGGGCGTCAACAGAAACTCTGTGGTTCAGGAAAGATGGAAACCTGTCGCGTCTCTTCGGCTTTTCTGCTTTTACAACCTCTACAAACTGAACCAGGAGGGAGGAAGTTTTATTTTCTACACAATCTGATTAAAGTAGACGTTAAGAATTCTGTGGTTTTGATGAAATATCAGAATTTTAATCTTAGTTTTGGTTCATTTTCCCATCAGAACTCAGACATAATACATTGGAGGACTGTTGTAAAGCTGAAAATGCAGTGAGTCTTTGTGTTTTACAGTTTCTAGCTGATAAACGGTGAACTAGAAAAGGAAAGTAACATGTTTTTTGGTGATTTTTGGGCTTCAGAGGATTAAAAAATGTTTTTAAAAAATTGAAAAATGAAATAATATCCAGTTTATTGTGTTTTATTTCTACATATTTCAACTGTATGGCTCTTTGCCTTAAATGTTCTTCATAACAATATTCAAATATATAACAGTAATAAAAGCTTTGATATTTGGTCCTGAGAGGGTTCAGGTCTCATTTTATCTGATTTCACTGAGCAGAGATGAAACTTCATATTTCAGAAGTCAGATTTTGTGGGCGGAGTCTAACCCTTCCTCTTCCTGTTGATGTCAGAGCAGCAGCAGCCAATCAGCAGCTCCTCTTCCTCCTTTAAATACCTGACATGTTTGATGCTTTCATCAGAGCAGCTCTCCTCTCCCCTCAGAAACACAGCGATGATGTCACACTATTGGCCGGCAGCTGATTGGTCCTTGGCCGTGACGACCGCCGGATCTGAAGCGAGCGTCAGCGTTGAGGTCAGAATCTCACCGAATGCAGTTTTCAGCAGCTTTAATCTGAAGTTCTGCAGCCAGAAGTCAAGTTTTAAGGAGTGTTCAGGTTGTTTTTGTTGAGTTTTTATTCAGATTTTTAGTTTAAAACTTTCATCTTCCTCTCTGGGATTTTCTTTCTACGTTTTTACGGCTAAACTGAAGAAAAAGTTTGGATTCACTGGAGCTGAATTTAAGCCTCATTAGCTGTTTTTGTCTCACTGGATTCAGTTCAGATTTGTCCTAAATGTTCAATCTACAACTTTGTGCTGAATGTTTAAATAACCAAACAAATAATCTTCATTTTCCACACATTAATATTTCACCAAACTGATTCTTTGTCATATTAATCTACTTTCATATCTTCACAGACACATTTTAAAGTGATTTGAGGCTAAACTTTCTGCAGAATTATTGTTTTAAATTCCTAGAAAAAAAATCACTCCTGTTTTATAAATAAATAACTTCATAATCGCTTCATAACTGTTTGAAAATAGCTCATTTTTCATACTTTACACAGACTTTAATGCACATTCAGTGGTTTTATTTATCTGTGAAATAAAACACAATCTAATACAACAGTTTTGACCAAGTTTCTGTAATTTTCAGTTTGGTTAATAAAATGCTGATAATTCTGCTTTATGTTTATTATTGAGTAGATAAATAAATGTATATATGATATGATATGATGGAAACCAGAGAAAAAGAAGCATTCATTTGATTATTTATTCTATAAAACTAGTCGGATACCGTTCATAATTTGTCCTAAATGACTTAGAATTTCTCCAAAATGACTCAGATCTTTTAAAATGAGTTGAAACTCATCCAAAATTGCATAAAATCCATCCAAACCGACTCATTTTGTCAGAAATTATTTGAAGCTTGTCAAGAAATTCTTGAAATTTGTCCAAAATTATTCAAAATTTCCCTTAAATGACTCAAAATGTGTCCAGAACAACTTGAATCTTTCATAAAATCACACAGAATGTGTCCAGTTTGTCTAAAATTACTTGAAACCTGTCCAAAACTACTAAAAATTTGTCCACATTTGAACTCACTGTGGTTCATTTCAAAGTCCTGCACTCTGAGGAACCAGAATGAAGAAGCAGAGAACTCAGAGACGTCTTCTGTCAGACACAGAATCACAGATATCAGAAAAAAATAAACATTTATTTGGTTATTTATTGTAGTTTAATAAATTATTTGATTTAATGTCCAGAATGATGCAGATTTTTCTAGAAATGTCTCAAAAATGATCAACAGTGGCTTACAGTGTGTCCAGGAATACTTCAGATCTGACGTAAATCAATCAAACTTTGCCCACAATAACTCAAATTTGTCCAAATTTACTTCAGAAGTTCCCAAAATGACCTAAATCTGTCCAAAATATATCATAGTTGCTCACAAAATGACTCAAAACTTCTCCAGAATGACTTGAAACTTCCAAAATTGCATAACATACGTCCAAACCGACTGGCAGCATGACACAGAATGACAGAAATCGGAAAAAAAAACAAAAAAATATTTATGATTATTTATTGTAATTTACTTAATGCCCTATAGTGCTCAAATTTTGTCCAAAATGATTCAAAAAGTACCCAAAATGATTTAAAATTTGTCCAAATGACTCAAACATTGTCAAAAATGCCTTGAAATCTGTGCAAAATGACTAAAAATGTGTCCCAGATGTTTAACCCTCGTGTCGTCCTGTGGGTCAAACTGACCCGTTTTAAAGTTTGAAAATGTGGAAAAAAATATATATATATTTTCACAGTGAAACTTCTGATGTCCAAATTTTCAACATTTTGGGGACATTTTTGAACATTTTTTGGTGCAAAAAAAGAAATGTTCAAAAAAAAATGTTTCTTCAAGAATATTCGGAAATTTTTTTTCCCCAAATGTTCTTCAAGAAAAAATTAGAAGTTTTACTGATATATATGCATTCACTTTAGATATTTTTGGGATTTTTTTGGAAGATTTTTATTCATTCTTTGAAAGTATTTACAATTTTTATCTTTTTTCTTTTTAAAATTTTTTATTTCTTGCAAAATTTGGGGATTTTTAAAAAAGAAATAAAACTTTTAAGAGAAACTTTGAAGGAATTTTTGGAATTTTCTTCCTGAAGATTTAGCAAATTTTTTTTTTTTTCAAATGTGGGGAATTTGCAGAATGTTTGGATTTTTGTCAGAATGGGAACAATTATTTTTTTTGGCCGTAAATGAGGCCAACAGGAGGGTTGACTAGTTTCCTCTCTGTAGAAACACTGCCTGCAGTTCAGCTGAACGCTCTGAATTTTTCCTCCTGTTTGTTGGTCGGAACCGAGTCACTGATAACTTCACAGTTACAATAAGAAGCTCAGAAAGTTTTTTTGTCTTTTACAGACTCTGGTTCCTGCAGACGTTTTTTGGGGGAGATTTTCCAATTAAATAATTTATTTATTTTTTTTTTAAACATTTTATTGTCAGATGGTGAGTTCAAGGACCATCTGAAAGTTGTAAATCCGATGATTGTCTTTCTATGCAGACGTGAAAGGCCTCAGGTGTCATAATTCAGATTATTTAGCTCAATATTTCATCCTTGTGAGGTAATTATTACTGGATGTGTTGTGCAGGTTGATCTGTTATCACCATGGTAACAGTATCTACCTGTACAGATGACACAGATCAGTCAGCTGGTTTCTGCTCTCATTAAAACACTTTGGCTCCAGTTTGGCCGCGCCTCCTCAGAGACTCTCCTCCAATCACCTTTCCCGTCCCACGAGACCCCGCCCCTCCTCGGCCCCTCCCTCTGGTTGGACAACCCCAGCTGCCAATCAGCAGCTCCATGGACTGGTTACTATGGCGACCACTACGCTGTCCCCTCCCCCTCTGCAGCTGATTGGATGCTACCTGGCGGTCTGTGCTGGGGGCGGGGCTTTGGACCAGGTGAGTGTTGACCTGTGTGTGTGTGTGTGTGTGTGTGTGTGTGTGTTTGTATATTAATGTGTGTTGATGTGTGTTGATGTGTGTTAGTGTGTGTTGATGTGTGTTAGTGTGTGTTAGTGTGTGTCAATGTGTGTTAGTGTGTTTTAATGTGTGTTAGTGTGTGTTAGTGTGTTTTAATGGGTGCTAGTGTGTGTTAGTGTGTGTTAATGTGTGCTAGCGTGTGTTAATGTGTGTTGATGTGTGTTGATGTGTGTTATTGTGCGTTTTGTGCATCCAGAGCAGCGTCAGTGTGTGAGCTGTGGCAGCTACAGCGCCCCCCTGTGGAGGAGAGACGCTGCAGGACAACACCTGTGTAACACCTGCAGCCTCCAACAGACAAACAACAGGAACAACAACGCACCACTGCTGAGACCAAAGAGGAGAACTGTAAGACACACACCTGATTAATTATTAATAATAATGTAGTTTAATATAGTCTAATATATTATAATATAATACATTATACTATACTGTATATATATATATATATATATATAAATGTGTGTGTGTGTGTGTGTGTTTGTATATAATATAATATAATATAATATAATATAATATAATATAATATAATATAATATAATATAATATAATATAATAATATATAATATAATATAACATAATATAATAATGTCTTTGTGTTACCAGACGGTGAATCAGAAAAAAGGAACTGAGTGTTTCAACTGTCAAACTAAAATCACAACTCTGTGGAGAAGAAACTCAGCAGGAGAATCTGTCTGTAACGCCTGTGGACTGTACTACAAACTACACCAGGTACTGCAATAAATACTACAAACTACACCAGGTGCTGCAATAAATACTACAAACTACACCAGGTACTGCAATAAATACTACAAACTACACCAGGTGCTGCAATAAATACTACAAACCACACCAGGTACTGCAATAAATACTACAAACCACACCAGGTACTGCAATAAATACTACAAACTACACCAGGTGCTGCAATAAATACTACAAACCACACCAGGTACTGCAATAAATACTACAAACCACACCAGGTACTGCAATAAATACTACAAACTACACCAGATACTACAATAAATACTACAAACTACACCAGGTACTGCAATAAATACCACAAACTACATCAGATACTGCAATAAATACTACAAACTACACCAGGTACTGCAATAAATACTACAAACCACACCAGGTACTGCAATAAATACTACAAACTACACCAGGTACTGCAATAAATACTACTAACTGTACTACAAACTACACCAGGTACTGCAATAAATGCCACTAACTGTACAACAAACTACACCAGGTACTGCAATAAATACTACTAACTGTACTACAAACTACACCAAGTACTGCAATAAATACTACAAACTACACCAGGTACTGCAATAAATACTACCACCTCTTGAATTTCCCTCTGGACTAGTAAAGTATCTATATACCGCCTGCACCAGGTACTGAAACAAGTACTTCAAACTTTACTGCAAAAAGTACTACAATCTGTGCTACAGACTTATCTGGTACTGCCACCTGTTCTGCAAACATCACTACTCTGGTACATCTCTACATGTAGTACTACCTGCAGTACTACCCGAAGTACTAGTTGCAGTGCTACCAGCAGTGCTACCTGCAGTACTAGTTGCAGTACTAGTTGCAGTACTAGTTGCAGTACTACCTGCAGTGCTACCTGCAGTACTAGTTGCAGTACTAGTTGCAGTACTACCCGCAGTACTAGTTGCAGTACTACCTGCAGTACTACTTGCAGTACTACCTGCAGTACTACCCGCAGTACTAGTTACAGTACTACCTACAGTGCTACCTGCAGTAGTAGTTGCAGTACTAATTGCAGTACTACTTGCAGTACTACCTGCAGTACTACCCGCAGTACTAGTTGCAGTACTACCTACAGTGCTACCTGCAGTAGTAGTTGCAGTACTGGTTGCAGTACTACTTGCAGTACTACCTGCAGTACTACCCGCAGTACTAGTTGCAGTACTACCTACAGTGCTACCTGCAGTACTAGTTGCAGTACTAGTTGCAGTACTACTTGCAGTACTACCTGCAGTACTAGTTGTAGTACTACTTGTAGTACTACCTGCAGTACTAGTTGCAGTACTACTTGCAGTACTACCTGCAATACTACCTGCAGTGCTACCTGCAGTACTAGTTGCAGTACTACTTGCAGTACTACTTGCAATACTACCTGCAGTGCTACCTGCAGTACTAGTTGCAGTACTACTTGCAGTACTACATGCAGTGCTACCTGCAGTACTACCTGCAGTACTACCTGCTATACTAGTTGCAGTACTACCTGCAGTGCTACCTGCAGTAGTAGTTGCAGTGCTAGTTGCAGTACTACATGCAATACTAGTTGCAGTACTAGTTGCAGTACTACCTTCAGTGCTACTTGCAGTACTAGTTGCAGTACTGCCCGCAGTACTAGTTGCAGTACTACCTGCAGTGTTACTTGCAGTGCTAGTTGCAGTACAACCCGCAGTACTAGTTGCAGTACTACCTGCAGTGTTACCTGCAGTGCTAGTTGCAGTACAACCCGCAGTACTAGTTGCAGTATTACCCGCAGTACTAGTTGCAGTACTACCTGCAGTGCTACCTGCAATACTAGTTGCAATACTACCTGCAGTACTACCTGCAGTACTAGTTGCAGTACTACCTGCAGTGCTACCTGCAGTACTAGCTGCAGTGCTACCTGCAGTACTAGTTGCAGTACTACCTGCAGTACTAGTTGCAGTGCTACCTGCAGTACTAATTGCAGTACTACCTGCAGTACTAGCTGCAGTGCTAGCTGCAGTACTACCTGCAGTACTAGTTGCAGTACTACCTGCAATACTACCTGCAGTACTACCTGCAATACTACCTGCAGTACTAGTTGCAGTACTACCTGCAGTACCAGCTGCAGTACTACCTGCAGTACTTCACCCTGAGTTCTGTCTGTAGGTGAACCGGCCTTTAGCGCTGAAGAGAGACGGAATCCAAACCAGGAAGCGAAAACTGACCAATAAGAAGACACGCCAGAGGAAGGCCAACCAGTCAGAGGCCAAGCTGTCCAGCCTGGCCCCTCCCACTGATGAGGTCACGACTGGCTCCTCCTCCTCACCCTCCCTTCAGCTCGGCCCACTCTGGTGACCTGACTGGTTTTACTGGGAGTTCTGGAACTATTTGTTGTGTGGAAGGATACAGTGGTGTTCAGGAAGTAGTTCCAGACAGCTTCTGGTGTCTACCAGGGTTTAATAAAAACACGTTCACAGACTCTTGTGTTTATCAGGTTGTTGTTTTTGCTCACAGTGAGCTTCATTAGTGGTTTTACAGCTGACTATATCTTCCATGGTAACAGATGCTGTGCAGCTAGATCACCATGGTACCTGCTGCTATAGAGCTGGACCACCATGGTAACAGATGCTGTGCAGCTAGATCACCAGGGTAACAGATGCTATGGAGCTACCTCACCATGGTAACAGATGCTGTGGAGCTAGATCACCATGGTAACAGATGCTATAGTGCCACCTCACCATGGTAACTGCTGCTACAGAGCTAGATCACCATGGTAACTGCTGCTATAGAGCTAGATCACCATGATAACTATTGCTACAGAGCTAGATCACCATGGTACCTGCTGCTATAGAGCTGGACCACCATGGTAACAGATGCTGTGCAGCTAGATCACCATGGTAACTGCTGCTACAGAGCTAGATCAATATGGTAACTGTTGCTACAGAGCTAGATCACCATGGTAACTGCTGCTATAGAGCTAGATCACCATGGTAACTGCTGCTACAGAGCTAGATCAATATGGTAACTGTTGCTACAGAGCTAGATCACCATGGTAACTGCTGCTACAGAGCTAGATCACCTTGGTAACTGCTGCTACAGAGCTAGATCACCATGGTAACTGCTGCTACAGAGCTAGATCAATATGGTAACTGTTGCTACAGAGCTAGATCACCATGGTAACTGCTGCTATAGAGCTAGATCACCTTGGAAACTGCTGCTATAGAGCTAGATCACCATGATAACTATTGCTACAGAGCAAGTCACCATGGTAACTGCTGCTACAGAGCTAGATCACCATGGTAACTGCTGCTACAGAGCTAGATCACCATGGTAACTGCTGCTACAGAGCTAGATCAATATGGTAACTGTTGCTACAGAGCTAGATCACCATGGTAACTGCTGCTATAGAGCTAGATCCCCTTGGTAACTGCTGCTATAGAGCTAGATCACCATGATAACTATTGCTACAGAGCTAGTCACCATGGTAACTGCTGCTATAGAGCTAGATCACCATGGTAACTGCTGCTACAGAGCTAGATCACCATGGTAACTGCTGCTACAGAGCTTGATCGCCATGGTAACTGCTGCTATAGAGCTAGATCACCATGGTAACTGCTGCTACAGAGCTAGATCACCATGGTAACTGCTGCTATAGAGCTAGATCACCATGGTAACTGCTGCTACAGAGCTAGATCAATATGGTAACTGTTGCTACAGAGCTAGATCACCATGGTAACTGCTGCTATAGAGCTAGATCACCATGGTAACTGCTGCTACAGAGCTAGATCAATATGGTAACTGTTGCTACAGAGCTAGATCACCATGGTAACTGCTGCTACAGAGCTAGATCACCTTGGTAACTGCTGCTACAGAGCTAGATCACCATGGTAACTGCTGCTACAGAGCTAGATCAATATGGTAACTGTTGCTACAGAGCTAGATCACCATGGTAACTGCTGCTATAGAGCTAGATCACCTTGGAAACTGCTGCTATAGAGCTAGATCACCATGATAACTATTGCTACAGAGCTAGTCACCATG
>NC_072773.1:1699079-1749079 GCF_022539595.1 Amphiprion ocellaris
GACTCCAGTTTAGAAAGGAATTTTAGAAATCAAATTTGTTATTAGTGGTATCATTATTATTGTTATTATTATTAGCAATAATAACAATAACAATCCTTAATAATAAAATAATAAAATATATTATTAATATACTGTTATTAATAATAAAATTGTACTTCATGAAGAAAGAAAGAGCTGTATGTAGCCATTAAGAGAGTGAATAGAATTTTAAAATATATGAAGATTTTTTTTAAATACATAAATGTATTTTTAAAATATAAAATATTGCTATTTATTTGTATAAAGATTCAATCATGTTTTTAAATGTATTATTTTCAGTCTCTAAAAATATTTTATCTTTGAAAAATGTCTGCATGTTCTCAAGTATATCAATTTTAAAAAATAAAATATAAATATATTAATACAATATTTTTATTTGTAATTTTAACATATATTCATACATATATTAAAGAATAAATGATGTACTCAATATCCTTTTTTCATATATTAATACATTTTTTAAAACATATCTGTAGTGAATCAAAACTTCACAGGTAACGTCTTTTTCTGTCAGCTGCAAAAGTGTCTGCTTGTCCGCCATCTTGTCAGCGGACAGCTTCTTGTTTTTAATCACTGCGGCTCCACCTGCAGACAGGTGAGGACCTGGACAGAGGACTGACTGTACCTGTAGACAGGTGAGAACCTGGATAGAGGACTGACTGTACCTGCAGACAGGTGAGTTCATCATCACACCTGTACGGTCCTCACAGATCCACCTGTCCTCCCAGTAAACTGCTGCTGGTGTTACGCTCTGCTTGGGATTCAGATTAGTTTGTGCTCCCCTTCACTGCTCATCTGTCTTCAGTTACCTTAACTGACGTTCAGTAGAGCAGAAAGTTAAAAACCGTTAATTTAAAGACAAAAGACGGAGACAGAAGCAGGACTCAGGTAACATTAAAGTGGCGCATTGCCAAGTTTAAATATTCATTAAACGTTTTGAAGTCACTTCAGTTTTAAAATGACTTAGAGTGGTTTAAACCGGCTAACGTTTGTTATTAGCTTACATTAGCGCTGCGTGGCTAGCTGTTAGCCACTAAGCTAATAACTGCTGTGTCATGTAGTTGGATTATTTATTCACATTCTGCCAACAGGGATGGAATGTAGAGTTTATGAGCTGGTATTCTTACTATCTAACTGCATATTCAAGTACATAATATCCAACAGTAGTGGAAGAAATACTCAGATACTTCTTACATAGCAGCTAAATGTAGTATTTAGCAGCATTAAACATATTTTTATTCTGCTAACATGATAATAACAGCAAAATACATGTTTATCTCATGTACTGAAATTTAATATGTCCAAATTTTAACACTGTAAAGGGGCAATTTTGCATTTTTTTCTATTCTACATACATTTATTCTTTGAGTTAAAATGCAAACAAGTATATTTACAGAAGTATTTTGAGCTTCTATTACTTCAGATTACATTTCAGAGTTGTATTTTTTACTCAGTTACTACTATCATTTAGTTGTTTTTCTGATTCATATTTTACACAAACAAAACTTGAGAAAGCTTTGTTGAAACAGCACATTTCAAAATATTAAACCCTCAAATCTAAAAATCAGTCTTTAAATAAATAACAGCATGTATGGAAGTGTGTGAATCAGATTTCATTTTTCTGCTTTTCTCTCCTCAGGAGTGGAAGAAGTATTTGGATCTTTTACTTTAGTAAAAACACCAATATAGTAAAGTTACAGCATTACAAGTCAAGCAACAGGTACTATTTAAGTAAAAGTACGTAGCAGCAAAATGTAGTTAAATGATTTAATGTCAGCTGGAGTCAATCGTTTTATGTTTTCCAGAGTCTCTTAAAGCAGAAACAGCTGATCAGTTATATGACTTAAATGTTACTTACATCAGAACGTACTCAGAAAAGTGTTTTCTTGTCCTATGTAGAACATTTACTTTTTAAAAAATCTCAAAAGCAATCGAAGTGACTGTTTTTTGTGGTTGTTTTAGTCGTTTCCATCAACCCTTTCTAATGCGATCCTTATAATATGTCCTAGAAACACAGCTGTTGCAGAATTTAGGGTTAGGGTTAGCCACCAAAGCAGAGCTAAAAGAGAGAACTGAAAACTGTAACTGAATTCATCAGCTGAACTCATATATAACGTGATTTTTCCAAAGATCAGAAAACACCTCAAGAGATCATGTGCAAAAAAAGAGGACTTTTTTTTTGTTTTGCCTTTTTAAATTCACTTTTTCTAACAAGATACTTCAAATATTTCATAGAAATCTGTTTTCAAAGATCATGTTAATGGTACTGACTAAACCTGTGTCATTTCTTGGACAGGTGAGCTGATAAGAATGAAACTGAGCTCCTCCATTCCGCCTTTGAATGGTTTCAGGATTCAGCGTTCAGGTAGGAAAACTCTGCTGTCATGACATGACAGACGGAGAAAAAAGAATAAGAGGAAATAATATCCTAAAGATGTGTTCATGTTGGTGTGTTTATTTCTGAATCTGTTTAACATTTTATCATGTATGTAAGACATTTAACCTGCGTGTCTCACTGCAAAAACATTCCCATACAATCATTAAATATTTGTACAGTTGTAGACCAGTTTCAGAGGTGATTATTATTCTGGAGGCAGTTTATGCTGCAGGTGTTTCTATTATTTTGAAAACCCTCGCTGATATTTATATTAATGGGATTCTCTGTCAACACAAACTGGGATTTCATACTGGGTCTGTAATTTAAATTAAAAATGCAGATTTCTGTGTATTTTGCTAATTACACTTTATTGACACACTTTAATTAGTCTTTTTATTTTTCTCGTTAAAAACAAACAAAAAAAACTTTGGAAAACACGCTGGAGGTGGAGAAACTCTTACCTTAATTTGAAGGTGTTCCTAATATTTTGTCCACTCTCATTAATGTGTATGATGGAGGCATTTTCTCAGCACAGGTTTCCTGAGTTTGAACAATGAATTTACACCATGGGAGTGAAATAACCTGATAAGTCAGACTAACTGAAATAAGCCTGATTTATTTGGTAAATTTGCTTTATGGAACCAAAATAACCTGAAAGAAATTCAGACTAACTGGGATAACTTTGATTTATTTGGTTAAACCACTTTATTTAACTGAAGTAACCTGAAAATAAGTCAGACTAACTGAAATAAGCCTGATTTATTTGGTAAATTTGCCTCATGGAACCAAAATACAATGAAAATAAGTCAGACTCAGTAAAATAAACCTGAATTATTTGGTAAACTTGCTTTACAGAACCAGAAATAACCTGATAATAAGCCTGACTTATTTGGTAAACCTACCATATTTAACTGAAATTACCTGATAATAAGTCAGACTAACTGAGCCAAGCCTGGCTTATTTGGTAAACTTGGCTTCATTTAACTGAAAGTTATTAGTCAGACTGGCTGTAAACAGGAAGTGAATAACCAGACTTGTCCAGGGGATCTTTGAACCGTAGCTTTATTAAATGAGTTGTTAGCTAACAGTTAGCTAACAGCTGCTAGCTAGCTGTTAGCTCGGGTTAAGCGAGCCGGTCCTGGTCCAGCTCGGTGTTTTAAAAGTCAGACTGGATCGAGACACGAACCGATCAATAACAGGCCGCGATCAGCTGATCGGTCAGTTCTGTGTTTACAGCTGGAGATAAAAACTTTATTAAACCCACAGTTCAGCGACGTCCGTCCGTCCATCGTGTCCATCCATCGTGTCCGTCCATCATGTCCGTCCATCGTGTCCGTCCATCATGTCCGTCCATCGTGTCCGTCCATCATGTCCGTCCATCGTGTCCGTCCATCATGTCCGTCCATCGTGTCCGTCCATCATGTCCGTCCATCGTGTCCGTCCTGCCGTCTCAGAGCAGGCGTGGTGACGAAATCCTGCTCCTGGTCTGGTGGGACCAGAACCTGAATATTCAGACCTGTTGATAGAGTCCTCCGATCGGAGGATCGATCGCCGGCAGTCTTACAAAATGCATAGAAGATCCAAATGCCCTTAAAGAGAGCAGGCTGGGGGGCGGGGCTAAAGGGCAGCGCAGAGGATTGTGGGAGACGTAGTTTAGCTGCTGACGGTGCAAATGGACAGACAGTAAAATGTGATGGAAGATATTTACATGGGGATAAACTGAATATTGATGAACCCGTCTGTGCAGTAGCAGCGCCCCCTGCTGGCTGGAGTTTGTTTTGTCTCTTTAACCCACATTAAGCTAAGTATCAGAAAACCACAGCTTTCAGAATTATTAGCAGCATATGAGCTACAAATATATGAAATTATAAGTTTTTAAGAGCTGCTTTGTTTGTGGAAATAATAAAATGATCTTTTAACCTCCTCTCCTGCTATTATTACAGCATCATATAGAATTAAAAAAAAAGATTTACGCTCAGAGCAACAAGAAAAGCAGGTTTACTAACAAAATAATGTGTATTTTAAATCCTATACTTTGCCACAGGTAAATAATGTGGCTGCTGCTAATGATTATTGTTTATCATTTTCTGGATTAATCGATCAGCTGTTCGGAGTCTGAAATGTCAGGTAATGTTGATTTGAGCCCAAGATAAGAAATGTCTTGTTTGAGTTTACATTAACGAAGCTGCAATCACAGAATTTAGACTGTTTTATTATTAAAAAATAGTCAAACTGACGAATCAATTTACCAAACTTTTGGTGATTAATTAAGTAGTTGAGAACTAATTAACTGTTTCAGCTGTAATAAATATAATAGTCCAGGTGTCTTGTTCAGGTGAAGTCAGTAACTGTGACGTTTCCATGTGAAGTTCTTCAGCTGTGAATAAATAAATAGAAAACCAGGAGGAAGCGGCTGCTGCAGAGACAGTTTGTATCCGACGTCTGATCCTTCATGAGCTAATTAATCCAAACATATGAATCTGATCTGCTAGAATTATTGATCAAATATCAGAAAAAGCTGAAATGGAAGAAACACAATCAGTTGTAGAGATGACGTCGCACTCAGGGCTGCAAATAACGATTATTTCATTACGGACGGATCTGCCGGCTATCTTCTATGTCCAAAATACAGTAAAACATCCCAAAATGTTAAATTTACACTGAAAAAAACACACTTCAAAAGTTCAAGAGCTGAAAAATGCAAGTTTTCACCGATGAGTTTATCAACGTTCAGCTTTGTTCCAGAGTGAAGCTTCTTTTACTTTGTTGTTCGATGAAGTTTGAATATCAGTTCAACAGTCGGTGCTGCCTGATTATTTATAACATGTATTCATTCATTTATGGACAAAATATTTTTATGCAGAATTAATTTTCACGGACAAACTGAGCGCTGCTTTCACTTCATGTTGTGCTACATTCCTGCTAGTATAGAAATCTGCATCAAATAATCTTCAGAGCGTCTCGGAGAAGCAAAATATAAATTAGAAATTAAATCTTCTTATTGATAGACGCTACAGTTTACAGACAGTCCCTAAACGTCTCAGTAGAAGCTGCTCAGAGAAGCTTCTAGTCTCCATCAGCACCTCAGAGACCAAACGTCACTGAAAACTGTTCGAATGCCAGATTTAGCTCCAACCACATGATTTTTATGTATTTTGCATGATCATTTTGTGTGTTTTTGTGGTAGTTTTGCATTTTTGTGGTGATTCCACATCCTTTTGTAGCTATTTTCCATCTTGGCGTGGTGATTTTGCATATATCTGTGGTGATTTTGTGTTTTTTTGTGGTGATTTTGCACATTTTTTGGGTTTTATGCTGCCATTATAAGAACAGACTGGGAGCAGAGCAGCTGCACATAGTTAGATTCTGTTTTCAGATGATCTGACATGCTGACAGGTTGTTGAGCTGTTGTTGAGCTGTGATACACAAACTGCTGTTGTTAAAGTTTAAACTCCAATTTCTGAACAAAATGCAGAAACAGACAACTTCATTGACATTGGTTAGTTTGGAGTCGACTGATTCTGGTTGATTTGCTTCTCTTTCTGGTCTTTGTGTGTCTCTGTAGTTCTTTGGCGTAGTTTTGTGACAATTTCTATCTATTTTTTAGTAAGTGTGTTTCTCTTTGTGGTTGTTTTGTGTCTCTGTGATTGTTTTATGTATCTCTGTTGTCGTTTTGTGTGTCTTTTTGGTTGTTTTGTGTCTCTTTGTGGTTGTTTTCTGTCTCTTTGTGGTCATTTTGTGTCTCTTTGTGGTTGTTTTGTGTCTCTTTGTGGTCATTTTGTGTCTCTTTGTGGTTGTTTTGTGTCTCTTTGTGGTCATTTTGTGTCTCTTTGTGGTTGTTTTGTGTCTCTTTGTGGTCATTTTGTGTCTCTTTGTGGTCGTTTTGTGTCTCTTTGTGGTCATTTTGTGTCTCTGTGGTTGTTTTGTGTCTCTTTGGGGTTGTTTTGCATCTTTTATGATAATTTTATGTCTCTTTGTGGTCATTTTGTGTCTCTTTGTGGTCATTTTGTGTCTCTTTGTGGTTGTTTTGTGTCCCTTTGTGGTCATTTTGTGTCTCTTTGTGGTTGTTTTGTGTCTCTCTGTGGTTGTTTTGTGTCTCTTTGTGATCATTGTGTGGTTGTTTTGTGTCTCTTTGGGGTTATTTTGCATCTTTTTATGTTAATTTTACGTCTCTGTGTTTGGTTCTGTCTCTGTGTGGTTGATTTGTGTCCATGTTTTGCCGTTTTGACTCTTTTGCAGTTGGTTTTAAGTGACTTAAGTGAGTGTCTTTGCAGTTGTTTTATCAGTTTGACATGTTGTAAACTCTCAGTAAACGTTAATTAATTAGACCCACTAGTCTCCATCAGGTCGAACCGGTTCAAAGTTGTGAAGTTTGTTCCTTCTGCTGTAAAAATAGTGAAATAATTGTGAGACTATTGAGCTTTTGCCAGTAGAAGCTGCAGGATACAGCAGACTGATCGATAATGAAAGCGATCGTTAGCTGCAGCCCTGATTGAACTCATGAGGCGGGACGTTGAGGTGCATGATGGGAAATGATGGCATCTGAAGGGTCTTGGCTTGGACAGAAGGTGCGGCGGCGGCGGCGGCGGCGTCTCCTCGGCGACGTCTCGCAGGACGAAGGCTGAAATAAAATGAGGCACTTGTTATGATCCAGAGCTGCAGGTCGTCTCGCTCCACCACGGCTGTCGCTATAGAGACAGGTCATGTTGCCATGGTGACGCTATGGTTGTTGACAGCCGACAGGACCGCAGCTGGACCTGACATCTGTGTGTGTGTGTGTGTGTGTGTGTGTGTGTGTGTGTGTGTGTGTGTGTGTGTGTGTGTGTGTGTGTGTGTGTGTGTGTGTGTGTGTGTGTGTGTGTGTGTGTGTGTGTGTGTGTGTGTGTGTGTATGGCTCTGTTTTATCATCAGGGCAACGTTTGTTCTTTTTGTTTTTGCAAGCAGGCAAATCAAATCATCTCTGCTTCTATTTAATCTATAATATTAATAATGTTAATAATAATGTCATGGAACTTTTACACGTTCAGCTTTATAAAAATAAAAAATCATTCCAGTGATATTCACATGCTCAGATTACACAGAGAGACACAGCACTGGCGTCTCGCTTGCATACGATTTAAAGAGTCGGAGGGATGCAGGAGAGGATGATGACGATGATGATGAAGCTGCAAACAGAAGAGACGTGACATTTAAAACCGTAAAAACGTCACGTCTGTCTGCAGAACGGGAGCCTGGATCACAAACTTCATTAATTTGCTGTTGGAATCGAGTGATCTGTGATCTCAGGATGATGCAGGAAAATATAAAAACACAAAGACTCAGGGGAGGTCTAGAATGGACTTCATGAAGCTGGTTCCCTGATCACCACGGTAACCAATTACAGCATCACTAGGACTAAGAACCTGATTAATATTTAGGTTATTGGGATATATATGTTGAAATACTATGACTTGGATTACTCAGTTTGGAAAGAATGAATCAGTGCGGCTATGTAGAAAATAAAAATCTAATTTAAAAATAAAGACATGGTATGCTGATGCTAACCCTAATGCTAATGCTAAAGATGCTAAGTCACCACAAAAAGATGCTAAATCACGACAAAAAGATGCTGAGTCACCACAAGATGCTGAATCACCACAAAAGATTCTAAATCATCACAAAAAGATGCTGAATCACCACAAAAAGATGCTGAATCACCAAAAAAAGATATTGCCTCGAAGTTAGCTGGACCTGCTAAAAAGCAGTTCTGTTCAAATATAAATTAAAAACACAAAAGCTGGACTCATTTTGTCAACAAAACACTAAGATATTAGTTTATGACTAATGTTGTCGGTAATCCTAATGCTAACCCTAATGCTCATGCTAATGCTAGTGCTTTGTTGGTTTGGGCGGCATCATTTTGTCTCCTGCAAAATTATTTCTGATGAGGGCTGCATGAACATGACCAAATTATAATCAGGATTATTCATCATGATTACATACTGACAAAATATTACACTGTAATATAAATATATATTATGTAATATTTTTACTGGATTTTTACATTTAAATCCATTTTGTGCTAAGTTCCTGTTAATTCACAAATCTGCATCACAGTAGGACCTAAAATAACCTTCATTTGAAATCAGAGCAGCTCCTAGAAGTTAAATATCACTAGAAGTCCTCACTGGACTAACATCTGTCGATCAATAGACGCTGCAATTTACAGATGTTCCCTGAACGCCTCACATGCTACAAGCTAACAAGCTAGCTCAGTGAAGCTTCTGGTCTCCATCAGTTACTGAGAGACCAAACGTTACTTGTAAAAGAGTCAAATACGGAGTTCTGATGTCAGATTTACCTGAAACCAGGTGATTTGTGGTGATTTAGCTTCTTTTTGTGGTGATTCAAGATCTTTTTATGGTGATTTTGTGTCTTTATGTGGTGATTTTGCATTTTTTTTTTACGGTGATTCAGCATCTTTTGTGGTGATTCAGCATTTTTTGTGGTGATTTTGCATTTTTTCGTGGTGATTCAGGATCTTTTTGTTGTGATGTAGGATCTTTTGTGGCGACTTGGTTAGTCAGCATCTTTTATGGTAATTCAGCTTCTTTCTGTTGTGATTTTGCATCTTATTGTAGTGATTTTGCGTCTTTTATTGGTGATTAAGCATCTTTTGTGGCGACTCAGCATCTTTTTGAAGTGATTCAGCATCTTTTTCTGGTGATTCAGCATCTTTTCGTGGTGATTTTGCATCTTTTTATGGTAGTTTTTAGACCAGGTTGGTGAAATAGGTTTAGTACATATTAGTATAATTCTATGTGTGTGTTCCTGCCCTACACTGGTTAACGTTGTGATGTACCCCTAGTTGCCATGGTGATCTACCACCCTGGTTACGGTGCACCAGCTTCATGACATCAGAGCGTCAGAGTTTACTTTCCACTGCAGGAACTCAGGCCCAAAGTTCACAGCATTTACATCTAATCAAGTCTTTCTTCTGTCAACGGACCAATGAGGCGACAGAATCAGCTCTGACAGTAGGAGAATGTTCTGTTCCTGTTGGAGATGTTTAAAAGGCAGAAAAAAGGCGGTTCTTGTTGTTCGTCCTGAATCGGATCAGTGTTTTGTTTTGGAAATTTTTGTACTTCCTATTTTAAATGGTGGCAAATAAAATAAAAATTCTTGCTCCTGCAGTGGAAACAGCGTGTCGACGCGGCTTCATGATGCAGGTCTCAGGATGCACCGAGGGGTGATGGGTAAGTCTAGAATGAAGCCAATCAGAGGCCTCTAAAACCTGCCCGCCGGCCAATCACAAATCTTTTCCTGCTTGCGTCTCATCCTCCAATCACAAACAGTAATATCATCCAATAAGACACAAGAGGAGGCGGGGCTTCTCTCAGCACGCCAATTAAAAGCCCTTTTAACTACCCAATTAAAAAAACAAAGAATGCGGTTGCTGCTGGCCAATCAGAGAGAGAGTAGTTCCCGCCCTCTGAGCCGGCTGCCACTCAGAACCTGGGTCAGTCTCTGTGGGCTCGGCTTCAGCCACGGCCCGGGGGCGTTTCCCTGTCGCCATGCCGACTCGGCCCTCCCCCACTCCTCCCTCCACCCGCCGGTGGCGATGCTGGCTGCTGATTGGCTGACCTCTGAGAAGCTGGCTGCTGATTCGCTGTCGGACGGCTGCTCGTCGTCATCCATCGGCATGAGGAAGGAGAACGCCGCCTTCTGAGCTGCAGCCGAGCTCCCAGCATGCTTAGCGTGTCGGGCGGCGCCGTCGTCTCTCTCCTCCCCCCTCTGGCTCTTCGTCTCGCTCCTCCTCCTCCTCCTCCTCTCCTCCTCTTCTCCTCCTCCTCCGTGCTCCTCCACCCACTCCTCTGGCGCCGAGTCCCAGGATCGAGCTCCGTTCCTGGGTAAGCTCCTGCTCCTCCTCCCCTGCTCCCTCTGGTCATCCCGCTTCTTCTGCCTGACTGTTTGACTCCTTCTCCTCCTCTCCTCCTCTTCCTCCTTCCTTCTCCTTCTCTCCTCTTCCTCTTCTTTCCTCCATCTTCTCTCATCTTCCTCCTCCTTTCTCTTTCTTCTCTCCTCCTCTTCCTCCCTCCTCGTCCTACTCTCCTCCTCCTCTCGTGCTTCCTCCTCCACTAGGTCCAGGTCCAGGTCAGGAGGTCCGAACCCTCCTTCTCCTCCTCCTGATTCTGTTTTCTGTTTGGTTTCTCCCTCTCTCCTCTTCCTCCTCGTCCTCCTCTCACCTCCTCCTCCTCCTCCTCCTCCTGGTTGCCGGTTGAGGGAGGCGGTTGTCATGGTTACCGTATCCACATCCTGCTCCTCGGTGTGTGAGGAGGAGGAGGGGGGGGAGAGGGCTCCTTCCTCAGGGCCTGACGGACAAACAGACAACAATTACTCATCATTTAACTATTGATTAATCACCTGATTCTTCCTTCGATTCACTGACTTATTAATATGATGACAGAAAATGGTGAAAAAAGTTTGGAACACGATGAATATTTGATAAAACTAATGACTGAGGGAAGATGGTGAGGAATGTTTTGGGCTTTGACTGACAGACGTCTCAGCCAATCAGGTTCAGCTGCTCTCAGCTGTGACATCACATTAAACAGAGACATTAGTTCAAACACCGTCGACCCGGAGGGAAGAAAATGAGCCAAAAAATATGGAAAATGATGATAAATGAACGGATCATTTTCATAACAGATTATTTCATTCATTATTCATTCATTTAATTTAATGTCTGTTTTTAAGAGATTTAAAAGCCAAATATTGCGTCTTATTAGCGTGAAAATGATGTCACTCATGGCTGCACTGGCACCTGAGCTTCAATCCATGGGCAATAATTTAATATTCATAAAAACAATATGAATAGCCACAGAAAACAGTGACTGAAAATGACTGACAGCAACACAAAGCAGCGACAGAAAAGACTGACTGAAAACGACGGAAATTAGCCGCAAAAATGACAAAAGGAGCGACTGAAAACAAAAGTAAACCGTGATGAACGACGACTAAAATCAGTGACAGAAAACAAACAAATGGACTGAAAACAAAAACAGCGGCTTCAAACGAGAGGAAACTACAGCTGAAAACAACAAAATGTCAGAAAGAAGAGACTAAAAATGAAAAAATGAAATATAAATTGGAGTCGCATAAAATCAAGGACTGAAAACTACAAAAAACTGTGACTGATAACGACAGAAAGAAAAGGTTGAAAATGGCAAAACATGAACTGGAATGGCTTTAAAAGGGACCGAAAATGACAGTAAACATGTCTGAAAATGACAGAAAACAGTGACAATAAAACAACGGAAAACAGGGACTAAAACGGCTTAAACCAGGTATTAAACATTACTCAAAACAGATTGAAAACAGCAGAAAGCAACGACTGTCAATGATGGAAAGCAGGTACAGAAAACAACAGAAAATGCTGACTGAAAATAAAAAAAACAGTGACTTAAAACATGAGGAAACAGCAGCTGAAAACAACAAAAATGACAGAAGAGGCTGAAACTGACGAAATATAAACTGCAATGCCATAAAAACAGGGACCAAAAATGACAGAAAACAGCGACAGAAAACAACAGAAAATGACAACAATAAAACAACAGAAAACAGGGACTTCGAATGACTTACACCAGGTATTAAAAATTACTAAAAATGGGCTGAAAACAACAGAAAATGACAAAAACAGTGGCAACAGGATCAAAAATAACAAAAACGTGAGTGAGTACGACTGGAAACAGCAATTGACTGGAAACAGCAATCGACTGGAAACAGCAATCGACCGAAGACAGCAATCGACCGAAAACAGCAATCGACCGAAGACAGCAATCGACCGGAGACAGCAATCGACCGGAAACAGCAACTGACCGCAAACAGCAATCGACCGAAAACAGCAATCGACCGAAAACAGCAATCGACCGAAAACAGCAATCGACCGAAGACAGCAATCGACCGGAAACAGCAATCGACCGGAAACAGCAATCGACCGGAAACAGCAACCGACCGAAAACAGCAACCGACCGGAAACAGCAACCGACCGGAAACAGCAATCGACCGGAAACAGCAATCGACCGGAAACAGCAATCGACCGGAAACAGCAATCGACCGGAAACAGCAATCGACCGAAGACAGCAATCGACTGAAAACAGCAATCGACTGAAAACAGCAATCGACTGAAAGCAACAGAAAACAGACACTGAATGCCAAAAAACGAGGACTGAAAATAAGGAAAGAAAACTGGAACTGACAAAAAACAGGTGATGAAAACAACACAAGACAACAGAAATGAGGAATTAAAAACAACAGAAAACTGTTACTGAAAACAACAAAAACAGTGAAAACAACTGAAAACAGAAATCAGCTGAAAGCAACAGAAAACAGGCACTGAATGGTAGAAAATGAGGACAGAAAAAGACGGAAAATAACTAAAAAAAGGACTGAAAAAGAGAGAAACCATTGACTGGAACCGATGGAAAAACAGGTAATGAAAACAACAGAACACAACAGAAATCATGGAATAAAAACAACAGAAATCTTGGATAAAAAAACAACAGAAAACAACAGTAAAAAGACTAAGAACGATTAAAAACATTAAGTATAAAAACGACTTGTCAACGAGGAACCAAACAGATCTGAGGGAGAAACGTTGCGGCTTCGATTCCTCCGACTGTGAACAAACTTCAGGTCTGCAGAGAACAAAGCTGCTGTTGTGTTTAATCTGCTTTTCATCCAGTCAGAAACCTTCATTACACCTGATTAATTATTAAAGAGTGAAAATAGAAACATTCCTGCTCCGTTATGAGCCTCCAAACAACACGCCAGGAACACGTTACTGCCAGATTTAGTTCATTAACATGCACACACCCACCACATTATCATTAATAATTAACACTTTTTCTTATTGTTATTTGGTATTAACATGTTATTTTATATTATCAGTGTATTACTACATACTTTATTACATGTAACATGTTAATAACATGCATCTAAAATGTCCTAAATCAACATATTATTAGCACAATAATAAAACATAGAAAACCATATGATTACTGTTAACATGCTAACATGTTGTTAGCATGTTAATACAAACTTATCACCTTATGGGACATGTACGTGACATAATGACATGTAACATGTTACTGAAGCAACGTATTACAAGGAGGTGCTTTTTAAATGGTATTTTCCACATTTTAACATAAATAAAATGTAATATTGTATTTTAATGTGTTGCTAAAATAGCAAATTGTGTTTTTATTTATTAGCAGATACAGATAATTAGAAATACTAATTATTATTAATTACTAATAATTTATAACCAATTCTAATTTGTAATACTTTGTTACTCATTATTAGTAATTAATAATGATTAGTATTAGTTATTATTATTATTATTATTATTATTATTATTAGTAATAATAATAATAATAATAATATAATAACAATAATCATAATAAATAGAAATTATTAGCAGTAATAATTATTAATTATTATCAATTGCCAATAATGTGTAACTTTTTAGTAATTAATACTAATTAGTATTAATAATTTTTATTATTAATTGCTAAGAATTTGTTAGAAATTATAATTTGTAATATTTTTAAACAAATTAGTAATAATTAATGACAATTATTGGTAGTGATTATTTTGAATTGCTGATAATTTGTAACAAATTATCAGCAATTCAAAATAATAAAAAATACTATTATTAATAGTTAAAAAAAATTACAAATTGTAATTTGTAACAAGTTGTAATAAATTATTAGAAATAAATAATAATTAATAACAGTAATTATCATTAATTAATTATTAATTAAATAATAATTAGTAATAGTAATTATTGTTAGTTGCTCTAATTTGCTACAAATTCTAATTTATAATAATTTGTAATAAATTATTAATAATTAATAACAATTAGCAATACTAATTGTTATTAATTGCTACTAATTTTTAACGAATTATAACATTTAGTAATTAATAATTATCATTATTAATAATAACAATAATAATAATAATAATAATTTAGTAATTAATAATTAGTAAGTAGAAATCATAATTATGAGGAATTAACAATTATTACTGCCAAGAGTTTTTTGTACCAATAATTAACAATAATTGCCAATTAAAATTACTAGTAATAATTAGTACGAAATAATTTATTAGTAATTATTTGTACCATTTTTATTAATAATAATAATAATATCAGTAATTAGTGATAATTAATGAACAATTAATAATACTATTAATAAGTAACAATTATGAGTACCATAAATAGTAATACTCGTTATTGCAACCAGTTTCCTACAAATTCTTTTTATTTTTCTTATTTATATGAAAAATATTGCATTACTATTCTCAAAACAACCAAAACACGTAGCACCATGCTAACATGCTAACATGATCAGATGAGTGATGTCGGTGGTAAAATTCACAACGACATGAAGACGACGTGAAAACGAAGATGAAGCGACGACAGTGAAGGTGCTGAGAGGAATCAGGATTACCAACCGCGAGTTCTCGGTTCGTCCAATGACGTAGAAGCAGGGTTCCCCCTGTTTAGAGTTGGTCATACAGAGAGACAGGCTGGACAGCTCCACTGAGGAGGACGAGGAGGACGAAGGACAGGAAGGAAAACAGCAGATCAGACCGGGAAAGAGCAGGAAGAGCTCAGAGGGAAGCTCAATGAAAATCAGATGGAAACCAACAACTCATGCTGCAAAAAGGAGTTAGAGTGGCTTTTATCCTCCACCTGTCTGATAAACAGACTGCAGGGGGCGCTGTTCTCTCATCTGAACACAAACAACAGAAGACTGTTTATTCTGCAAAACATTAAAAAAGACGGAAATTTATTCATTAAGATTATAAATACTGTGAACATAAAAGAAAATGTTGAAGCTGTTTGATTTAATGTGCTTGTTGTCTGCTAAAGTTGTTGACATTTTATTTAGATTCTAAGACTTCTAGCTTTTAATGCTAAAAAAATCTATCAAATCAAATTGAAAATGACAGAAAACAGCGACTAAAAATGAAAAAATACTGTCTGTAAACAGCAGAAAACTGCAAATGAAAATCACCATCTTCAAACGACAGATATCTGTGACTGAAAACATACAAAAATGGACAGAAAATGACAGAAAACAACAAGGACCTGTGGCCAGAAATGACAAAAAACAGTGACAGAGAACAGCAACTAAAGATGACAAATCAATGGCTAAAACAACAGAAAACAGTGATAATTAGAAAAAAACTGCAACTGAAAACAACAATAAATCGACGGAAACAACAGAAAAACAACCCAAAACAGTGACTGAAAAAAAAGAAAGAAAACAATAGGAACCTGTGGCCGGAAGTGTCAAAAAACAGTGACAGAAAACAACAACTGAAAACAACAAATCAATGGTGAAAACAACAGAAAACGGTGACTGAAAATTAGGAAAATCAGCAACTGGAAATACAGGAAACAACATGAAGGGGCGACAAAACGACAGAAACCAGAAACAGAAAACTGTCAGAAAACAGTGACTGAAATGAAACCGTGCCGGAAACAGCGACTAAAAATGACCGATAGCCGCAACCTGAAGCTAAAACTTAATTTACTGCCTTTTTTTTTTATAAAGGAAGAAAAAAGTCAAACATACGAGCAGGAAATATCCTGTAATTTACCGTCAACACCTGCTGAGTTTTAGGGAATCATGAAGAGAGTTTTGCAGGAAATTAAACTTAAAAATACAAACTTACAAATACGTCTTAGCTTCATGAAGATCTAGCAATAAAACGCAGCGAATCATGTTTATTTTCATTGGACACTGCTTTAAAATGTCTAAAATTAACATTTTAAGTATGCCATGTTTAGATATGTTATTAACAGCTGATTGATTAGTTGCTGTTAATAATTCAACCGATTAAAAGACTATTGACTGATAAGGCAGAAAAAGAAGAGGAAGGTCGTTCATGTCAGTAAATGTAGATCAGCTGTAGTACCTGCTTTTTTGAGTCATTTGGGACAATTTTCTCATAATTATGGACAACTTGTAAGTCATTTTAGACTAATTCTGATTAGTCTTGCACAATTTTTCAGTCATGTCGGTCTCATTTTGAGCCATTTTGGGCAAGCTATTGGTAATTTCAGAGAAGTTTTGAGTTATTTTGGACACATTTTAAGTAAATTTGGACAGATTTTGGGTCATTTTGACATTTTCCTTAGCTGTAGTTCCTGGTTGTTCCACCAGGTGGAGCCTCTTCCTGTTTAATCCTGTAGAGACCAGAGGAGGCGTTACTCAGACTACAGTTCATGTTAAGGCAGAGAGCATTGTGGGAGTTTAGCTAGCAAGTTTCTACACATTTTGAACTAGCTTGAAGTCATTTTGGACAATTTTTTAGCCCTTTAGGACAATTTCCAAGTAACTGTGGACAAGTCGTAGGTCATTTTAGACTAATTCTGAGCAGTCTTGGACAAATTTTCAGTCTTTCTGGCCTCATTTTGAACAAGCTTTTGGTCGTTTTAGACAAGTTTTCAGTTACTTTGGGCAGATTTTGAGTAAACTTGCACGTTTTGGGTCATTTTGACAATATTTTCTTTATTTGTAGTTCCTGGTTGTTCCACCAGATGGAGTGTCTTCCTGTTTAATCCTGTAGAGACCAGAGGAGGCATCACTCAGACTACAGTTCATGTTAAAGCAGAGAGCATTTTGGGAGTTTAGCAGCAACGGGCACCATGACAAAGACTTCTGACGAGGTTAATGACCTCCAACCAGAACTTTCCTGACTAAGACGGTGATTTTAAGCCCTTTGACACGTAACTGAGTGGCTTTTGCAATTCATTTCACATAGAGTGATTTACCCAATTCATGTTGTCAATTAATTGATTATTGATTGATGACTCTGCCTGTTCCTGGTCAGGTTGTTTCAGGTGTTTGGACCTCAGTGTGTAAAATCTTATTGTAGTCGGTCTTTTTAAGGTGTCTCTGACATTTTTATCTTTCAGGTCCTGAGTTTAACTTTTAGTTTCTGGGAGCTGAGGTTTTAAAATTACCCCCAAAATACTCACCTGAGACTCAGGTGAACCAGGTCACACGGGTCTAAAGCTGTAGCTCACCTGTACATCAGGTGTTATAGTGACCAAACAGTCGTTTAGCTCAGCGCTCCCCAACCACCAGGCCGCACAGAAAGAATAAAATGTTCCGTTTTTTATGTTATTTCCGGTGGAGTCAGCAGGGTGTTTTATTTTGAAAAATGACTGTATTGTCTTCCTGTTATAACTCTGTCAATGAACGATCGGCATTGGTTTGTCCTTCTGTTAGCAACATTACTCTAAAATGGACTAATGGATTTGGATGAAATTTTCAGGGAAGGTCAGAAATGATACAAGGACCAAGTGATTAGATTTTGGCAGTGATGCGGCTTATAGTCTGGATTCACGGAATAGTTAAAGATTTCTGTATCACTGTGAGATAGCAGCACGACGTCACTGTTAGTAGTTTAAATCTCTCTGTACTCGGGTCATTTTAATGTTTTATAACTGGGTCATTTTTGTCTTTAAGGTCCTGAGTGTATTCATTTTGATGTATTATGGGAGCTGAGGTTAAAATGTCAGGATTCCACACTTGTTCTTCCTGGTTCACCTGTGAGTCAGGTGTTCCAGTGACCAAACGCCCTGTAACCGTTAGTTTAAATCTCACATCAGTCGGTCATTTTAATGTTTTCAACTGGGTCATTTTTGTCTTTAAGGTCCTGAGTACAGCAGGTCCTCAATTTACAACGTCCTCGACCTATGGCGTTTCGTGGTTACGTCCCATGAATTTATTAAGAAAGTCTTGTTCCATCGTTCCGACATACGGCGTTTGCGACGTTAAAACTAATTTCGCGCAGGAACTAGTTGGCGAGTGGAGTGGACGAATACGTCGTCACCAGTGTTGTCAACTCCTCAGTAAAGAAAGTAGCTATTGGCTGTCCTAAAAGTCGCTAGAAGTCAATAAATGATGCCATCGCCTAATTTGCATAATTTCCCGTTTGCATGTAGTTGTAATCAACGTTGTAGGAATGACAGAAAGTGAGTATAAAACACCCAAAATATGTTTCTGAACTAGAGGCTAAATGCAGGGATTTATTTTAGTATGATAGTGAAGAAACATTTTCATTTCCATCCTGCTCTGTAAGCAGGACGGGATCTGCAGAGACTTTGATTCATCTGCCGTCTGGACACGGAGTGATGTGGGTCTCCTCTAATCACACAGTGGGATGCTGCAGGTCACTAGACTGGCCACCTGTGCTTTGTGACGGGAAGGAGCTCATAGCGCCACCTGCTGCTCGTTGAGGACAGTAACTGCAGAACGATCTGAGCTTTCATGTCAGAGTCTCCAAAACACCAGAAAAAGTCGCTAGATTTGTCGCTAGTCGCTTTTGACAAAACAAGTCGCCAGATTTAGCGAGAAAGTCGCCAAGTTGGCAACACTGGTCATCACGTGGCGCAATACGAGGAAGACGGCTTTGTTTACATTCTTCAGTGTACGCCACATATGTCACAGGATGTGAGTTCTGACTTGAAAATCGAGTTCCATTGCGCCGTAGGAACAGAATTCTGTCGAGGAAGTCGAGGACCCCGTGTATATTAAATTTGGCGTACAGGGGGGTTTCGACTTACTCTGGAATTCTGTTCCTACGGCACGACGTAACTCGATTTTCACCGTAAGTTGGAACTCACATATGTACATAAGTACATCTGTCACTCACCTACGCGAACACGGAAGTAACTGCCATCAGCGTGACTTATGCTTGGGAGCCATAGAGAAGGACAAAAAGTTTACAAAAAAAACAACACAAAAGAAAGAAAGTGAATGCAACACAATCCAATTTGGCGTACAACCGGCGAATGTCAAAAAAGCCGTCTGTCTCGTGTTGCACCGCGTGATGACATATTCGTCCGCTCCGCTCGCCAACTAGTTCCCACACAAAATTAGTTTTAACATCGCAACGCCGTACGTCAGAACGATGGAACAAGACTTTCTTAATAAATTTATGGGAGATGGAGATGTAACCACGAAACGCCATAGGTCGAGGATGTCGTAAACCGAGGACCTGCTGTATTATGGGAGCTGAGTTTAAAATGTCAGAATTCCCCCCTAACAGTACACACCTTTACCACACTTGTGCTTCCTGGTTCACCTGTGCGTCAGGTGTTCCAGTGATCAAACGTCCTGTAACCATTAGTTTAAATCTCACCATAGTCGGGTACGTATCCGTTGCCCTTCTTGAGGACCAGGTGGATCCGGTGGCCTCCCCTCCTGATCTGCTCCACGGCCTGACTGTGGGTCATTCCTGCCGTACTGTCTCCGTTTATCTCCACCAGCTGGTCGGACACCTGGACAGGCAGGCAGGTAGACAGATAGCAGCGCCGTTAGCATCGGCAGCTTTAATCCGGTCTAAACCTCCGTCTGAAGGATTTTAAAAAGTGCACTGAAATAATCCACAGCTGATCCTTAATGGAGTCCAACAAGATCCTGAACTCGGCCTGAAAATTCACCATAAAAACTAATTCTGATCCAGAAAAAATACTTTAAAAAACACCGGAATATTGTAACGTTCAAAATCAGTAAAAACGTTGAACATTTGTAGAATAAATTTAATTTTTGTTCACTTAAATACAATAGAAAAAAACACATTTTTCCCCGAAATTTTCATTGTTAAAGAGAAAATTGTTACTTGTAAAAATGCAGACTTTGATGAAGATGTGAGGTTCAGTTTTTCTACAGTCAAAATGTAAATATTTTTTCTGTTGTTTTATCAGATTATTTGTAATTCAACGTTTTGTTTTACCATTCTTCAGCCTTTAAGTACAAAATACAACAGAAAACAACTATTTTTTTCTACATTTTCTTTATAAAAGAGTGAATTAATATCTGTGCAAATGCAGATTTTGATGAGGACGTTCAGTTCAACTCTTCTACAGTCAACTTGTAAATTAATATTTTTTTCTGTTATTTTAATAAATTATTTGTAATTTAATAAAACAGCAAATATCTGAAAATTAATTTTACTGTCAGCTGGTGTAAATACAGTAAAAAATGGTTTTACAGCCAAATGTTGTAAAATACTGAATTATTATTTATAAATATACAGACTTTAATGTGGATGTTATTTACAGATATGATCTGTTTTGTTACGGTTAACATGTGAATTAACTGTATTATCACCTTTACTTCAAATTAGTGCCCATTTCTCATTTTCAGCCTCCAATATTCATCAATTATTCAGTCATTTTTTTGATAATTTGGAGTGATTTTGGACAATTTTTGAGTCAGTTTGGACGATCCTTATCTTGTTTTTGACAACTTTTTAGTAATATTGGATGATTTTCAGTCTGTTTAGACAGGTTTCAAGTCATTTAGCAGGTTAGATGATTTTTAAAATTTCAAAACAGATTTTTTTAAGGTGTAAAGAAGTATGAATTACTCAAAATTCAACTAAAATCTGTTAGAACTTTTTTATTTTTTGGCCTTCAACAGAAAATTTACGAAGCATCGTTCCCTGAGTTCTGTCTGAAGTGTAGTTTGTCTTGTAGCGCCCCCTTCAGGACAAACAGCTCCTCTGAGGACAGTGTTTGTACTGAGGCTGTAGTGAGCGCTGCAGCCTCTGGAGGAGCTGCTGAGTGTTTTTATTCTGTAACGGAGAGTGAAGCAGCTGCGATGTTGAATGTTTGATGCTCAGAGCCTCAGAGCTGCTGAATATTTCAGACGCTTTAATGTCAGAAAAAAAAACGGAGGCGCTTTAAAGTCTCTGAAGTGACCGAGGACGAGTTCACGGCGTACGTCTGATCCAGAAAACACAAACCTCCAGGTCTGAACTATGTTTAATAAAACACCAACCTCCAGGTCTGAACTACGTCTGATCCAGAAAACACCGACCTCCAGGTCTGAATGCTGTCTTTCTGTTTCTCAGCCAGCAGGGGGCGACTCCTCTGGTTAAATAGATTTTAAAAAATAAACCGATTTCTCACTTGATTTGTTCCCTCAGTGAACATTTTTCTGAGAAGTTTTTGGTCTCAGTCTCTAGTTTCAAGTCTCCTTCAGTGCAGCATTAATGTTGATTTAGTAAATTATGGTTCCAACATGTGGCCCGCGGGCCAAAAGCAGTCATCCAGAGGGTCCAATCTGGCCCTCAAAGTGTAAAAATTCCAGAGAAGACATTAACTGCAGATTGTAAATTAGTAAATCTATCAATTTAAAAGTAATTTCTAGAACATGACAAGCTGTTTTGATGATAAAATGCTAGATTGTTCTTTTGTCATTGTGTCTCATTTTTGTAATATTTTGTCTTGTTTTTGTTGATTTTTGTCTTTTTTGTCTGTTTTTGTCATTTGTCTCATGTTTTTGTTGTTTTGTTTCCTTTTTGTCTCGCTTGTGTTTTTTGTCCTATTTTTGTCATGTTGCGTTTTGCTTTATTTGTTGTTTTGTGTCTCATTTTTGTCATTTTGTTTCTCGCTTTTGTCATTTTTGGTCTCATTTGTGTAATTTTTTGTCTTGTTTTTGTCGTTTCTCCATTTTTTTGTCCCTTTGTAACTTTTTTGTTTCATTTTTTGTCACTTTTTTGTTTTGTCAAATTTTTTGCCATTTTGTTACTTGTTTATATAATATTTTGTCTTGTTTTTGTTGTTTTTTGTCTCACTGTTGTTTGTCTCACATTCTAGTCGTTTTGTGTCTCATTTTTGTCATTTTGTTTCTCACTTTTGTCGTTTTGTTTCTCACTTTTGTCGTTTTGTGTCTCATTTTTGCAATATTTAGTCTTGTTTTTGTTGTTTTTTGTAAGTAAAATGCTGTATCATTCAGTAACAAACTATATTATTGTTCAGATTTACATTTAGAAGAATCACCAGTACATGCAGAATCATCCTCAATCAGATGAATCTGATCAGTATCAGCAGTGTGTATTTCTCGTTGTGAGTGTGTACTTGTACTCAGTTTGTGTACCTGTATCTTGTTGCTGCGCTGAGCTGGACCCCCATCCATCAGACCCAGTACATACAGACCCATGTTGTACTCGCTGCCCCCCCTCAGGGAGAAACCGAATCCGGTCGGACCGCGTTCAAGATCCACGCTATAGAACCTGGACTCATCCTGAAATACACAAAATACTGCATAAATGAAGTACTAGTACACAGATCAAGCAGCTAGTCGATAGTACTGGTACTGCAGTAACTGTTACTGGTACTGAGGTATAATTAGTACAAAGATGTAGTAAATGCAGTACTGACCTTTGACCTTCTGGATCCTTTGATTATTCTGCCGTCGATGTCGAGATCAGCTCCTTCTGAGAGAGAGGAGGAGTCTGAGGAGGAGGAGGAGCAGGACGAGGAAGAGGAGGAGGAGGAAGAGGAGGAGGAAGAGGATGAAGAGGAAGAAGAGGAGGAGGTGGAGGAGGAGGAGGAGGAAGAGGAGGAGGAGGAAGAGGAGGAGGAAGAGGATGAAGAGGAAGAGGAGGAGGAGATGAAGAGGAGGAGGTGGAGGAGGAGGAGGAGGAGGAAGAGGATGAAGAGGAGGAGGAAGAGGATGAAGAGGAAGAGGAGGAGGAAGAAGAGAAGGAGGAGAGGAAGAGGAGGAGGAGGAAGAGGAGGAAGAAGAGGAGGAAGAGGAAGAGGAGGAGGAGAAGAGGAGAGGAGGAGGAAGAGGAGGATGAGGAGGAAGAGGAGTAGGAAGAGGGGGAGCAAGAGGAGGAGGAGGAAGATGAGGAGGAGGAAGAGGAGGAGGAGAGGAGAGGAAGAGGAAGAGGAGGAGGAAGAGTAGGAGGAAGAGGAGGAGGAGGAGGAGGAGGAAGACGAGGATGAAGAGGAGGAGGAGAAGGAAGAGGAGGAGGAGGAGATGAAGAGGAGGAGGTGGAGGAGGAGGAAGAGGAGGAAGAAGAGGAGGAAGAGGAGAGGATGAGGAGGAAGAAGAGGAGGAGAAGAGGAGGAAGAGGAGGAGGAAGAGGATGAAGAGGAGGAGGTGGAGGAGGAGGAGGAGGAAGAGGATGAAGAGGAGGAGGAGATGAAGAGGAGGACGAAGAGGAGGAGAAGAGGAGGAGATGAAGAGGAGGAGGAAGAAGAGGAGAAGGAGGGGAAGGAGGAGATGAAGAGGAGGAGGAGAAGCGGAGGAAGAAGAGGAGGAAGAGGAAGAGGAGGAGGAGAAGAGGAGAGGAGGAGGAAGAGGAGGATGAGGAGGAAGAGGAGTAGGAAGAGGGGGAGCAAGAGGAGGAGGAGGAAGATGAGGAGGAGGAAGAGGAGGAAGAAGAGGAGGAAGAGGAGGAGATGAAGAGGAGGAGGAGGAGAAGAGGAGGAGAAGAGGAGGAGGAGGAGATGAAGATGAAGAGGAGGAGGAGGAAGAGGAGGAGGAAGAGAAGAGGAGGAGGAGGAGGAGGAAGAGGAGGAGATGAAGAAGAGGAGAGGAAGAAGAGGAGGAGAAGAGGAGGAGGAGGAGGAGATGAAGAGGAGAAGGAAGAGATACAACAATTTAAATCAGAGTCTTTCTGTGTGTGTTGTCTCTGCTGGAGTCTCAGTCTGGCATCAGTCTATAAATATGAGTATTAGTGTGTATACTAGTATGTAAATATGTCCATACGGTGTCTTGGCGTGTTTCCTGTACATGTATATAAATATATGTAAATATGTCCATACGGTGTCTTGGCGTGATGCTCAGCCTCAGCGTGTTCCCTGCCCTCCTCAGGATCTGGGCCAGGTCTCGGTGCTGCAGACCTCCTACAGGTCGTCCCTCCACGGCCTCCAGCTGGTCTCCAGGCTGGATCTGTCCACTGCGAGCCGCCGGGCTGCCGCGACGCACCGTCACGAAGCGATGGGACATCAGGGACGGGGCTGCAGGGAGAGGAGGTCACATGGTCAGCACACCTGTAGCCAGGTAGGCCTGGTTTCCTCACAGGAAACAGGTCAGCACAGCGCCCTCTGCTGATCGCATGTGACATTACAGAGCTGACAGCAGAACAGGATAAAGACAAACATCTGGGGGACGTGAATCAAATACCTCTGATGGACAGCAGTGTCCTGAGGCAGAAATGGCTCCAATGTAAACAAAGTTATATAAAAGGACAAAATGAGGCATCAAACAAGCAAAAAGACCAAAAAACACACACAAATTACCACAAAAAGACACAAAACAACCACAGAGACACAAAATGATACAAAAAGACCACAGAGACACAAAATGACCATAAAATGACACAAAATGACCACAAAATGATACAAAATGACCACAAAGAGATGAAACGACAAAAATAAGACATAAACAACCCAGAACGCACACAAAATGACAAAAATAAGACCAAAAAAAGACAAAAAATGGCGAAAAAAAGACAAAATGACAGAAGCAAGACATAAAACAACGCAAAGTAGACGTAAAATGCCAAAAATGAATCAAAACCACAAAAAAGACGTGAAACAACAATACAAGACACAAAATGACAAAATCGAGACACAAAACCACAAAAACAAGTAGCAAAATAACAAATACAAGACACAAAATGACAAAAATGAAACCCAAAATGACGAACACAAGACACAAAACAACAAAAATGAGACAAAAAATGACAAAAACAACACACAAAACCACAAAAACGAGACACAAAATGACAAATACAATACACAATCACAACACACAAAACCACAAAAACAACACACAAAACTACAAAAGCAACACACAAAATGACAAAACAAGACATAAAATGACAAAAATGAGACACAAAACCACAAAAAAATCAATCAAAATGGGAAACAAGATACAAAAGAGAGACTAAGAGGAAAACCAAAGCTACTGGATGAATAAAATAGATGCAGCATGGCTCAGAAATAGAGAACAGAGGAGGAGGTTGTTGGAGATCCATCCAGCATGGAGAAACATCTACAGATGATGAGCAGAGTAGAGAGGAAACATCTGGAAACATGGAGACAGAAAAACAGGATGAGGAGAGATCATAGGAACTTCAGGAGAAACCAACTGAAGGTTCTGGAAGATGTTTCTTCAAACGTCTTCCAGAACCTCCAGTTGGTTTCTCCAGAAGCTCCTACCATCTCCAGGACCTGGACGACTGAGAACCTCCACAGACGGATGAGGAGACGCCAGAACCTGCTGCTTGGAGTTCAGGAGGTTAAGATGAGAACGAATGCCAAGTAGATTCCAACATCCAGTTTTCAGTCTTACATTTTGTGGGAGTTTGTTCTTACGACACCGACACACATTTAATCATGTTTCCTCCACTTCATCCTCTGGAGACAAACCAGAACTCAACTTTAACCACGACTCTGAGGTCAGATTTAATGATTTACCTGCTTTTTGTCCTCAGTGTAATTATGTAAACAGATAGAAATCCAGTCTAAAGTGAGCAGCAGACAGAATGTCCTCACAAAGACAGACATACACCTGCACACACATGTGATCCAGACCGGTGTGGAAACCTCAGCCAGGGAGGAGGAGGAGGAGGAGGAGGAGAAATTCCCAGAAAGATTTTCTGGCTCAGAGAAGCTAATCGCTGAAAGGCAGAGAACAAAGCAACTGGAAACAAGACGACTGGAAAACAAGTTTGAGCTCCGACGGACTGTAGAGGTCACATGACCAGCAGACGGACTCAAACCGACCCTGGAACCATGAACGGATCACGACCTCCGACTGTTCAGAGCCTCATGAAGTCAAACAGCAGCAGGACTGATAAAACATGAAGGACGGAGGTCACGTCGACACAGCGACAAGTCAGAAATACAGTTAAACGCTGACTGATGTTAGCTCTCTTTTTATGAGACGTAAGACCTTCACAGAGAAAATAAGACAAGACGAGAAATGACAACAAGGGACACAAAAGGCTGCAGAGAGCCAAAAATTACCGCAAAGAGATGCAAAACCACCATAAAAAGACAAAAAACAATCATAAAATCAGACATAAGTACAAAAAGAGACAAAAAATTACCACAAAGAGACAGAAAACATCCAGAAAGAGACACAAACGGCCACAAACAGTCAAAAATTACAACGGAGACAAAAAAGAACAAATTGAGCCGAAAATAACCACCACAGAAAACCTTCTAATAGATCAGAAATTGCAAAAAATAGACATAAAATGATCACAAGCAAACTAAAATGACTACAGAGACATGCAAAATGCCAGAAAAAGATGAAAAATAACCACTAAGAGACACAAAAGATAAAAGACAAAAAAAAAACAACTACAAAGACAGTAAATAGGCCTCCAAGAGACAATTATTACCACAGTGACATAAAATGACATACAAAGATAATATGTGCGTCTCGAGACAATTTGACTGTAACTGGTGCTATATAAATAAAATTGAATTGAATTGAATTGAAATGTGACCATAAAGACACAAAAATGCCAAAAAAGAGACTCAAGAAGCCCACAAATAGATCAGAAATTGCAAAATGTAGACATAAAACAATCACAAAAAATGAACATTACTACAAAGATGTGCAAAAGTTCACATAAAGATGAAAAATAACCTGTAAGATACCTACAAAAATACCTACAAGAGACACAAATGGCTACAAAGATACAAAAATTGAAACAAACAGATGCAAAACCACTATAACAACACAAAAAATAACCGTAAAATGAGACATAAGGACAAAAAGAGCCAAAAAATGACCATAAAGAGACAAAAAGCAACCAAAAAGACACACAAAACAATCATAAAGAGACAAAAAAGGCTGCACAGTGAAAGATGACAACATAGAGATGCAAAACCACTATGAACAGACAATAAAACAACCTTAAAATGAAACATAAGAAGAAAAAGAGCCAAAAATCACCAAACAGAGACACAAAAGGACTAAAATAGGGAAATAATTACCACAGAGGTGCAAAAGGCCACAAAAAGCCTACTAAAAGATCAGAACAGGCAGCAGAAATATACATAAGATGATCTCAAACTAAACTCACTACAAAAATGTATAAAACGCCACAAAAAGATGCAAGATAACCAGAGACACAAAAGGCCACAGAGAGATGCTAAAGGCCACGAAATCACAAAAAAAGACCAGAAAGATACACAAAATGACTGCAAAGAGCCAAATAATTACCAGAAAGAGGTACAAAAGACAATAGAAATATTCAAAATTACCATAAAGACAAAAAATGCCCACAAAAACATCTGAAATTGCAAAATGAAGATATAAAACAATCACAAACTAACATTACTACAAAGATCTGCAAAAGTCTACAAAAAGATGAAAAATAACCTGTACGATACCTAGAAGAGACACAAAAGGCTACAAAGAGCCAAAAAGTTACCACAAAGAGATGCAAAACCGCTATAAACAGACAAAAAAACAACAACCATAAAATGAGACATAAGGACAAAAAGAGCCAAAAACACTACCACAAAGAGACAAAAAGCAACCAAAAAGACACACAAAACAATCATAAAGACACGCAAAAGGCCACAAACAGTGAAAATTACTACAAAGAGATGCAAAACCACTATAAACAGACAAAAAAAACAACCATGAAATGAGACATAAGGACAAAAAGAGCCAAAAATACGACCACAAAGAGACAAAAAGCAACCAAAAAGACACAAAACAATCATAAAGACACGCAAAAGGCCACAAACAGTGAAAATTACAACAAAGAGATGCAAAACCACTATAAACAGACAGAAAACTAAGAAAAATCAGCAATTGCAAAGAAATAGACATAAAATATTCACAAAGAAACTAATTTACTACAAAGAGGTGCAAAAGGTCACAAAATAATGAAAAATAATGAAAGAGAGACACAACACGGCTACAACCAGACAACAAAAAACACATTGAGATGAAAAAATAGCACAAATGTGTATTTGTAGCTGAACTGCAGCTGGACTTCAGTATTAGTTGAGATTAATTAAAATAAAATAAACAAATAGTAATAATAAATTGAACTTTGGAAACAGGCGTCCCACAGGGCTCCATACTGGGTCCTCAGCTGCTCTTTTTATATAAATATTATATTTTCAGATGATAAAAACGAAGCTGAACTTTCTTAGAAACCGAACAAAACACTGTGACCCTGTGGAGAGTCTGGACAAACAAACTCAGCAGGACCTAAAGGTAAACAGGATCCTCAGACTGAGGCAGGAACAACACATAGACCTTTAAAGTCACTTTAAAGAAACTCTAGGAGGCCCACGATAAGAAAGTTCCGAGGTGGACGAGTTCGGCCGGCGGAGGAGGAAACATGAAGCTGCACAGAGATAAAAACACTTGAGAGGAGGAGAGGAAGCAGCTGGAGGAGGAGGAGGATGATGTTATCCAGACCGACAGTAGAGACGAAGACCCACCCAAACCTGTCAGATCATCCGTGGGACTGTTCATAGCTTCGATCAGCGTCATACTGCCTCACAGGGCTGGAAAACCACATTTAATCTGGACAGAAACACCAGGAAACAACAGCTATGTGGAGACATACGCTAGCTGGAGCTAATTCACCTGATTCTTGGAGTTAAAACGGGAATTTTGATGCTTCAACACCTCAGTGCCAGAATGTGTTAAATCATGAATAAAGCAGCAGACGAAGTGAACCAGAGAGACGCTAAAAGCTAACTCTGTGGGTCTCTGCAGCCTCTGAAATTCACATGAACCACCTTCAAATCACCAACCCTTTTAACGACAACATGAGAGTGCTGTTAGAATGTTCCAGAACATAAAAATGAGGTTAAATGACCACAAAGAGACCCGAAAATGCCATGAAAAGATGAGAAATGGTGACAACGACACATAAAACAACCACAAACAGACAGAAGAACCACACTGGGATGCAAAATGATCATAAAAACGCAAAAAGTCGCAACACAGACAGAACAACCTCAAAGAGAGACAAAATGACCACTAAGGCTTGCAAAAATGACCAAAAAGCATAATAAACAACAGCAAAAAGACACAAAATGACCACAAAGTCTTACAAAAATGACCAAAAAGCATAATAAACAACAGCAAAAACACACAAAATGAGCACAAAGTCTTGCAAAATGACCAAAAAGCATAATAAACAACAGCAAAAAGACACAAAATAACCACAAAAAGACATAAAATGACCAAAAACAAAATAGACTGCACAAAGCCTTGCAAAATGGCAAAAAAACCCTAAACAACTGCAAAAACACTAAATGACCACAAAGAAACACAAATAACCAAAACATAATAAACAACCACATTAAGACACAAAACAACCACAAAACTTGCATAAATTACCATAAAAACATAATAAACAACTGCACAGAGACACAAAACGTTCACTGACAACAGATGCCTTCAATAGAGAGTTTCTTAACTCATGAATAAAGCAGCAGATGAAGTGAACCATAATTACACCAGAGGCCGCTAAAAGCTAACTAGCCGAGTCTTGTGAACTACCTTCATATCACAAATGTAATTTGATTTTTACTGCATCTTTTTGACACCAACACAAGAGTGCTGTATTAATAATCTTAGAGGTCATAATCAGTGTCAAAAAGAAGGTGTAATGAACATAAAAGGACCCCAAAAGTCCCCAAATAGTTGATAAATGATGATAATGAGATGTAAAACAACCACAACAGACACAAAAACAACCATAGTGGGACAGAAAAACCACATTTGGATGTAAAATGATCATAAAAACACAGAAAATTACCAGAAAGACACAAATAACCACCATGGAGACACAAATATATGTGTGCAGTATGACCAAAGCCAGATTAAACAAAAAAAAAAACACACTAAAAAGCCCACAAAAAGACACAAACCAACCACAAATAGATGCTGAATGTTCACAGCCAACAGCTGACCTCAGTACCAGAGATGTTAAATCATAAATAAAGCAGCAGATGAAGTGAACCATAATGCGGTTGACATTACACCAGAGAGATGCTAAAAGCTAATTAGCTGAGCCTCGTGGATCTCTGAAGCCTCTGAAGTTCACATGAACTACCTTCAGATCAAAGATAATAAATTAACCGAGTGGTTAAACACTCGTACGTTCATTCTAGACTGCATCTTTTAGACAAAAGAAACAAGAGTAGAGTATAAATGGTTTCATAATGTATGTTACGGAACACTAAGATCAAGTTTTATAATCACAAAGAGATGAAAACAGACAAAAATAACCACAAAGAAACAAGAAGTGCCCACTTAGATGCAAAATGACCATAGAAACACAAAAAATTAGAACAAAGAAACAAAAAACAACCACAAAGACAACAAAACCAATGAACGGCCACAAAGAGACACAAAACAACCAAAAAGAGATGCAAAAATATCAAAAAAGAGACACAAAGAGACAGAAAACCACAAAAAGATGCAAAGCCAATAAACAAAGAGAAAGAAACGCCACAGAGCCAAAAAAATACCATTAAGAAACAAAAAGCAAGTGCAACTAAGCAAAAATTGGACAAAAATATAACAGTAAAAAGACAGAAAACAACCACAAAGAGACACAAAACCACCAAAAAGAAACAAAAGACAATCACAAAGACAACACAACAGAACCAATGAACAACTACTAAGACACAAAACAAGCAAAAAGTAATGCAAAATGTCAACAAAGAGACACAAAGAGACAAAATTACTGAAAAGAGACACAAAACAACCACAAAAACAGCAACAGAACCAATAAACGGCCACAAAGAGACACAAAAGATGCCAATAGAACACAAAAAGTTACCACAGAGACACAAAGCCACTATGAAAAGACCTAGTAATAAATGAATGTCTGTGACTGTAAATAAATGCAGCTGTGAGATTCCAGGACTCTGCTGTGTTTCTGCTCAAACAGCCCAGTTCAGCACGTCTGCTGTGTAATTTCATTTGCGTGTCCTTGATCTCGTGTCTTTCTGGTCGTTTCCGCAGCAGCTCGTTCTGTGGGATGTCGGTCTGGGTTCGTTTTCAGCTGCTCCCTCTATGAATCATGTATAAGAACATTTTGCTGAAACAGTTCTTCCAACCACAAGTTCTCTGACTCCAGAAAACCGATGAAATATTAACCTGTTGAGGTAAAACTCAGGCCAACAGCCCCTCAAGCTAAAACCGCCTTCATCCTTCTGCCTGCGAGACCATCAGCATCCTAATCTAAACTACTAGAGTATGTTCATCAAGATATTTTAACAGTACAGCGTCTCGAAACAACCCCCACAGTAGAAATCATGTATTGTACAAGTATTTTCATCTTGTTTAGACTCATTTTTGGTTAGCTTCTAGGTCCAGTTAGCCACCAGTAAGCTCCTACATCCAGTTAGCTACAAGTTAGCTTCTAGGTCCAGTTAGCCACCAGTAAGCTCCTACATCCAGTTAGCTACAAGTTAGCTTCTAGGTCCAGTTAGCCACCAGTAAGCTCCTACATCCAGTTAGCTACAAGTTAGCTTCTAGGTCCAGTTAGCCACCAGTAAGCTCCTACATCCAGTTAGCTACAAGTTACCTACTAGGTCCAGTTAGCCACCAGTAAGCTCCTACATCCAGTCAGCTACAAGTTAGCTTCTAGGTCCAGTTAGCCACCAATAAGCTCCTACATCCAGTCAGCTACAAGTTAGCTTCTAGGTCCAGTTAGCCACCAGTAAGCTCCTACATCCACTCAGCTACAAGTTAGCTACTAGGTCCAGTTAGCCACCAGTAAGCTCCTACATCCAGTCAGCTACAAGTTAGCTTCTAGGTCCAGTTAGCCACCAGTAAGCTCCTACATCCAGTCAGCTACAAGTTACCTACTAGGTCCAGTTAGCCACCAGTAAGCTCCTACATCCACTCAGCTACAAGTTAGCTACTAGGTCCAGTTAGCCACCAGTAAGCTCCTACATCCAGTCAGCTACAAGTTAGCTTCTAGGTCCAGTTAGCCACCAGTAAGCTCCTACATCCAGTCAGCTACAAGTTAGCTCTAGGTCCAGTTAGCCACCAGTAAGCTTCTGTGTCCAATTAGCTACAAGTTAACACTTTATGTTCACTTAGCCATCAATAAGCTTCTATGTCCAGTTAGCTACAAGTTAGTTTCTAGGTCCAGTAAGCTTCACTCCATCAAAGGAAAATAAAAGGTGTTAATACCAGTAAAGGCTACCGTTAAAAACTAGCTAGCTGCGCTAATATAGTGTTTTTTACATTGTACATGCTTTTGTTTGTGTTGTTTTTTAACAGGGACTGAAGCGTGTTCATCGTGAACATCTCATCATCCAGCAGAAGGACACGACCTCCACCAGATATCGGTAAGAAGTAAATGTCGTTAGATTTTAGACCCAGGCCTCTCCAAACTGTCAAAACACCTTTCATGAACCAGACCTTTCTAATCATTAAACCAGAATATGGCCACAGGTACCTGCTGTAACTACATAAACTATCATTAACACTGAGTTTACAGAATCCTACATTTACTGATAAAAAGTTTGTCAGCAGCACCAGCAGCAGATCTAAGCTGATTATTAGTGTTTATTTGGGGTGTTACAGGCTTAAGTGTGTTCTTTGTAATTTCACAACACAGTAATCTTGGACTCACCTGTGCTCCAGTTTGTCAAACACACTCTGCTCAGCCAGTCTGCTGAATTATGGATTACAGCTACTATTAATAGAAAGTTTAACATTTCCCATGCAGCCTGCTAAAACCGCTCAGCTAATCACTCAACACGTTCACACAACACCCTCAGGAAAACTCAAACACAACATAGAGTGAGATTAAACTAGTTTTTCGCTATCTTCTGATGGAACAAACTTACATTTAGAAACTGTCTCTGTCTCCAGATGTTTCAGAGAAATGTTATTTTCATCTCAGAGATCCAGAGAAGAGTTAGCTTAGCTTAGCTTAGCATAAAGACTAGAAGCAGAGGTTAACTCCAACCGCTCAAAGTCACTCTGCTTTACATGTTGGATCGGCAGCTTCCAAATCCAGCTAGCTTGGAGTTAGCCTAAGAGTTAGCTTTTCGATTCAGGTGTCTTTGAGTTAGCTTCTTTTTCATGTTAGCTTAGGAGTTACTGCTTTAGATTGAACTAACTGAGGCAAAGCTCTGGGTCTCAGTAGCTACAAGTTAGCTTCTAGGTCCAGTTAGCTACAAGTTAGCTTCTAGGTCCAGTTATCCACCAGTAAGCTTCTAGGTCCAGTTAGCTACAAATTAGTCTCTAGGTGAAATGATTGACAAGTTAACACTTTAGGTCCAGTCAATCACCAATAAGCTACTAGGTCCAGTTAGCTACAAGTTAGCTTCTATGTCTAGTTAGCTACAAGTTTACACTTTACATCCAGTAAGTGTCTTCATCAAATTAGCTAAAAGTTAGCTTAACACTTTAGGTCCAGTCAATCACCAATAAGCTACCAAGTCCAGTTAGCTTCTAGGTCCAGTTAGCTACAAGTTAGCTTTTAGGTCCAGTTATCTACAAGATAGCTTTTAGGTCTGGTTAGCCACCAATAAGCTTCTAGGTCCAGTTAGCTACAAGTTAGCTTCTAGGTCCAGTTAGCTACCAGTTAGCTTCTAGGTTCAGTTGGATACCAGATCAGGTAGCTGGTCAGCTAACAACGGGAAGTTGTTCATCTTTTTAATGAACCAAGGCTAGCAGTTTATCCTTTACTTCATGCTAAGCTAACCTGAATTAGTCTTTGGTATGCAGAGATGAACCTGCTATCCGACCTGAACCAATAGAAAACTTATATTTAGGTTCCAGTTCAGTGTTTTCTGGAGCTTTGTTTGTTCCAGGACCACGTAGAATTAAAGACACTATAAATTTGAATTATTGACGCAGTTTCCCTGAACCATACAAGCTTTTATAGCTGAAGAACTGAATATAACGAGTGATCATCTTCATTATTTAAAGATCATTTCAAGATTTCAGAAATTATTGGTGCGTAATCTGAAGCAGCCCATAAAAATTAGAATGATTAATTAAAAATGACACTGGCATATTACGTGTCCTTGCAGTATTTATGTATTAGACAGGACAAGGTGCAGACAGTAGAAATGGTGTCAGGGCTCTGAGGGTTAACCCACCATGAGCCACAGCTGGAAACAGACGGCACATCTGGACACAAACAGAGCGACAGTCACAGCTCCATCAGTCAGCTCTGGTGAGTTTAACAGGCTTAATGTTACGTAACACACACAGTTTTTTATATAATCACAAAACGCCAACAGTGAGAACAGAATGAATGTTTTTATGTGTAATTCTACATGTTAGAAACTTTCTCCAGGTGTGTATTTTTACTTGCATTACTCAGGTTTTAGGAACAAATGAGTCCTCAGAAGGAAAATATTTTTATTTTAGGATGTTTCTGCTGTTTAGTGCTGTAAAAACAGGATACTTAAAAGTGTTTATACTAGTTATCAGAGATAACAAATGTAGACTTAAAGGAGTTCCAATGAAAAAAAAACATTTTACAATCTATCAGCTGCTGTTTTAAATACTTACACAAACTCTCCTGATTTGTTTTCATTCTTCACTTGGTTTCTCTTTTCAACAGAGCTCCATTTTATATAGAAACTATTCAAAAATGCCACTAATTTGTTGCTTAATTTAAATATTTAGTTTTAGCTTAACTCAAATATTGTTCAGTTAGCTTCAGGTCCACTAATTAGAATTAAACATATAGCTCCTGAGTTCAGTGTTAGCTACATGGTCATGTTATCTAAGAGTTAGCCTAGTGGTCATGCTACCATTAAAGGTAGCTTCATTTTGTCATTGGAGACAAATTCTGAGGTCAGCTACAAGCTAGCTTCTACGTCCACTTAGCTACCAGTTAGCTTCTAGGTCCAGTTAACGACAAGTTAGCTTTAAGGTCCACTTAGCTACCAGTTAGCTTACAGGTCCAGTTAGCTACAAATTTGCTTCAAGGTCCAGTTAGCCACAAGTTAGCCTCTAGGTCCTCTTAGCTACCAGTTAGCTTCTAGGTCCAATTAGCTACAAGTTAGCTTGTAGGTCCAGCTAGCCACCAGTTAGCTTCTAGGTCCAGTTAGCTACTTGATGCGTGTTATCTAACACATTAAATAACTAAAACGAGCAGTTACACATCCAGATACCTCCTGGTGGAACTATAATCGGCATACATCATTAATTTGAATAAAAGTGTAATTTATTTGTGTGTAAACTGTTTTTGTGTTGCTTCCAACTGCTGTTAAGTTCCTGTTTAATTGGTTTAGTTTGTGTCTCAGTAAACTCAATTCATATTTTGGTGGAATAATCCTGTAATCCTGAGCAGTCATGTGTTTCTGTATCAGAGCAGGTGTGTTGACCTGCATGTAACCATACACACACACACACGCACGCACACACACACACACACACACACACACACACACGCACACGTACACACGCTGTGGATAGCTTCAATGAGGTGAAAATATTTCAGACATTCCTGGGAGCTGATAAAGAGCGAGCAGGGAAGGAGGGATGAATAAACAGGTCTACGGGGTTTTATTGGACCGATCACAGACCGACACGATCAATACTGAAGCGGATCAGCTGTTTGAACGTTTGACCAGCTCTTATTGGCAGATATCTGGTGAACAGTTTGATGTTTCCTGTAGCGGAACACATCCAGTCCAGTCAGGATTATTTAGAATAGATATGTGAGTTAGTTTAATGAAAACAGAAAGTCTTAATGCAGCAGACGGAGGTAGTGGTCTGGAAGGTGTCGACTCTTTGTAGTTACTCTGTGTCTCTTTGTAGTTACTCCATCTGTTTGCATCCTTTTGTAGTTAATTTGCATTTTATTGTCTTTTTGCATCACTTTGACATTTTGTTTCTCTTTGCTGTGTATTTTGTCTGTTTGTGATTATTTTGTGTCTCTGTAGTTATTTCATGTCTCTTTGTAATGATTTTGTCTCTGTAGTTATTTTGTGTGTTTTTGTAGTTATTTTATGTCTCTTTGTTGTTATGTTGTATCTTTCTAGTTATTTTTTTCATCATTTTGTCTTTGTTGTAATTTTGTGTATTCCTTTGTTATTTTTTTATCTTTTTATGTCTTTGTAGTGTGTATCTTTGCATCTCTTTCTGTCTTCTTGTAGTTTTGTGTCTCTTTGTAGTTATTTTATGTATTTGTAGTTATTTTGTGTCTCCGTGTTGTTTTTTTAATCATTTTATGTCTCTGTAGTAATTTTGTATATTTCTTTGTAGTTATTTTGTATCTTTTTATCTTTGTAATTATTGTGTGTATCTTTGCATCTCTTTCTGACTCTTTGTAGTTATTTTGTGTCTTTTTGTAGTTGCTTTATGACTCTTTGTAGTAATTTTGTGTATTTCTTTGCATCTCTTTCTGTCTCCTTTTTTTGTCTCTTTGCATCTTTTTGTAGTTGTGCTGAGTGTTTTTCTAGACTTTTTTGCATCTCTTTGTCGTTATTTTGTGTAATTTTGTGTGTCATAGTTGTTTTGTGTGTTTTTTAGATGAAGTACTGAAACCATAACATCTCATTTATCCTCATCAGCTCCATTAGATTATTATTCTACAGTCACTCGTCCATCTCGGCATATTTAGCAGAAGAGACCAGAGTTCCTGTCAGGTTTACAGTATCCGTACACTACATGACTCCCTCCAGCTTATTGTTATTTACTCTGAATCTGATCTAAACAACTTTAACACAGAAAAAAACGTCAGGTGAACCTCTGAGCCAAACTAAGATCCAAACAGAAGTGACTTACGTTTAGAGTCTTTGACCGTTTTCAGAGCTGACTGCAGCCGCTCCAACATGATGACACCGTCCAGTCAGAACCAGGACCAGAACCAGAACCAGGACCAGGACCAGGACCAGGACCAGAACCAGAACCAGGACCAGCAACAAGCACAACCAGTCTGTCCTCCTGTCTATCTCTCACCTGTCTATCTGTCTCTCCGTCCTCCTGTCTCTCTGTCCTCCTGTCTGTCTCTCTGTCCTCCTGTCTGTCTCTCTGTCCTCCTGTCTCTCTGTCCTCCTGTCTGTCTCTCTGTCCTCCTGTCTGTCTCTCTGTCCTCCTGTCTCTCTGTCCTCCTGTCTGTCTCTCTGTCCTCCTGTCTCTCTGTCCTCCTGTCTGTCTCTCTGTCTGTCTGAGGCAGGCTGTTCCTCTGTCAGCGGGCGATCGACACTGACCGTGCTCTGAGCTGCAGAGAGAGAGTCGGTGTTGGGGGGCGTGTCCTCAGAAACTCCCCCACCGAGGGGGGAGGAGGCCAACAGTGGAGAGGACTGTAGTGTTTCAGAGGGGGAGGGGGGGAGGCGGTGGTGCGTTCGAGTGCTGCTCGTTCACCTGAAGATTCCAGCTGAGTGCAGCTGAACAAACAGAAGCTCAGGTGCTGCTGGAGGTGAAACGTCTCCACTGAAGTGTAGGACGAGTCGCTGAACACTACGGAGGAAACAAACCGCTGCTGTTGGGAAGTTTTAACATCATCGTCTGATATCTGGAGCTCCGACAACACGAGTTTACAACAGGAACATCCAGTAAAACATTGTGTCTCTTTGTAGTCGTTTTGTGTCTCTGTGGTTGTTTTGTGTCTCTTTGTGGTCGCTTTGTGTCTCTCTGTGGTCGTTTTGTGTCTCTGTGGTTGATTTGTGTCTCTCTGTGGTCGTTTTGTGTCTGTGATTGTTTTGTGTCTCTTTGTAGCTGTTTTGTGTGTCTTAGTGGTTGTTTTGTGTCTCTTTGTGGTTGTTTTGTGTCTCTTTGTGGTCGTTTTGTGTCTCTGTGATCGTTTTGTGTCTCTTTGTGGTTGTTTTGTGTCTCTTTGTGGGCGTTTTGTGTCTCTGTGATTGTTTTGTGTCTCTTTGTGGTCCTTTTGTGTCTCTTTTTGGTCGTTTTGTGTCTCTTTAGTTGTTTTGTGTCTCTGTGGTCTTTTTGTGTCTCTTTGTGGTCGTTTTGTGTCTCTTTAGTTGTTTTGTGTCTCTTTGCGGTCGTTTTGTGTCTATTTAGTCGTTTTGTGTCTCTTTGTGGTTGTTTTGTGTATCTATGGTTATTTTTTGTCTTTGCAGTCATTTTGTGTCTCTTTGGGACCTTTTTGTGTCTCTTTGTGGTCGTTTTGTGTCTCTTTCTGGTTGTTTTATGTAACGTATGTAATTATTTGGGCTTTTTTTTCAATTTTGTGTCTAGTTATTTTTGCATCTCTTTGTTGTCGTTTTGCATGTTTTTCAAGATCATTTTGTGTCTCTTTCTGTGTATTTATGGTCATTTTGTGTCTCTGTAGGTCTCTAACTAATTTGCATCTGTTTACATCTCTTTGTGGTCATCTTTTGTCTCTTTTCAGTAACTTTGTGTCTCTGTATTTGTATCTTCCTGCTCTAGTTAATAATTTTCTAGTTTTTTGTGTGTCATCCTGCCCTCTGATGTGGCATCAGCAGACACCACAGTTTTACAAAACTTCCTTCTTCCAGTAAAACATAGAAAAGAGAAAGAACAGAAAGGTTCTGGATGAACAGCTGACAGAAACAAACTGTTGAGCTGCATCATCCTGATAAGAGGCTGGAGTTTAGTCATCCATATCTGTTTTTATCATATTAAACAAAATGTTTGCAGCAAAAAGAGACAACAGCATCGAGTTTCAACAGTCAGATCTTCACTAGCACACGGAGATCTGTTCTTTAAGATAAATAATATTTAGCCTTTTCGTTTTTTATCATCACAACTGCACACATTTCTTCCATCAGTAACACAGAGCTGTTGCCCCCCAGAGGCTACAGAAACCATTGCAGCCACAGTATGATCAGTTTTCATCCAACAGAATGTATATAATGACAGCGCCCCCCAGAGGTGAAAATATGGCAGAAATGGACACAACCAAAGTCTTAAAGTAGAACTCGTGAACCTATAACTACAACATGAGAAGTTTTGTGCACCAGATAGTCTGTGTTTAACCCTTGTTCGTCCTGCCGGTCAAAATTGACCCGTTTTAAAGTTTGAAAATGTGGAGGAAAAAATGTAATTTCACAGTGAAACTTCTGATGTCCAAATTTTCAACATTTTTGGGAAACCTTTGAACATTTTTTGGTGGAAAAATGTTCACAGATTTCCCAAAAATCAACCAAAATCCAGTGAATTTCGCTGGATTTTGGTTGATTTTTATGTGAATGTTCTTAAAGAAAATATTACAAGTTTTACTGGTATATATGGAATCATCCATCCATCCAGTATCTATACACTGCTTGATCCTCATTAGGGTCGCGGGGGGGCTGGAGTCTATCCCAGCTGACTCAGGTGAAGGCAGGGGACACCTGGACAGGTAACAGTCCATCACAGGGCTACATACAGAGACAAACAATCACTCTCACATTCACACCTACGGGCAATTTAGAATGATCAATTAACCTCAGCATGTTTCTGGACTGGAGTTTGCATGTTCTCCCTGTGCATGCGTGGGTTTTCTCCGGGTACTCCGGCTTCCTCCCACAGTCCAAAAATATGCTGAGGTTAATTGATTATTCTAAATTGCCTGTAGGTGTGACTGTGAGAGTGATTGTTTGTCTCTGTATGTAGCCCTGTGACAGACTGGTGACCTGTCTAGGGTGTCCCCTGCCTTCACCTGAGTCAGCTGGGATAGACTCCAGCCCCCCCATGACCCTAGTGAGGATTAAGCGGTGTATAGATAATGGATGGATGGATGGATATTTCTGGACTGTGGGAGGAAGCTGGAGAACCTGGAGAAAAACCAAACTCCAAGCAGAAAGATCCTGGGAAAGCCGGGACACGAACCAGAAATCTTCTCCCTGCAAGGCGAAAGTGCTAAGCGCTACGCCACTGTGCAGCATATATCTATAATCATTTTAGATATTTTTAGGATTTTTTTGGAAGATTTTTACTCATTTTTTGAAAATATTTACAAGAATTTTCTTGCCAAATTTGGGGGATTTTTAAAAAAAAAAAAAACAACTTTTAAGGGAAACATTTAAGAAATTATTGGAATTTTCTTCCTGAAGGTTTTGCAAATTTCCTGAAATTTGGGGAATTTTTTACAGAATTTTTGGATTTTTTTCAGACAAGGAAACAATATTTTTTGGTGCCCGTAAATAAGGACAACAGGAGGGTTAAGTCATAATGTCAACCATGAGGACACTGCTGCTGTGTAACGGCAATAACATTTAGCAAGCTAACCAGTGGATAGTTTAATAAAATGAAGATGCTGTTTTCCTCAGACAGTGTAAAATTTGAAGAAAAGCCATGTGATGAATGGCATCAATTAACTGCAGGAGCTCAGTTCAGCCTCAAGATGGTGCTTACATCCCTTATGTTTCTGTTGCACTGTAGGATCCAACAGCGTCGACCCATTTAAATATAACAACCTTCTCCATTTCTCTTCATAATTAAACTGTAGGACGTTTTCTGAGCATTTTACACCAGAGTTATAGGAAATTAGTTGTGACGAAGTGCAGCAGAAATCACCAAAAAAGATGCTCCTTATTTCAGTGTTTACAAACGTGTAATATCACACACATGTAACATGACGCTGTATGTAAGCAGCTTGATGTCGCATAACAACAACATCATGTTTTTTGTTTTTTTTAAAGTAATTTTTTGGCCTTCTGTTGGCTATATTCAATAGAGTAGTGGAGAGGCAGACAGGAAAGTAGGGAGAAGAAAAGGGCCATGAGCTGGAATCGAACCCAGACCGCTGCATCGGTTGGGGACTGTTCATGGGTCGCCTGCTCAACCTGTTGAACTATCTGGACGCCTCAACATCACGTTTTGATGCAATTCATTGCCACTCACCTCCGCTCACTTCCTGAGAGGCGATGACGAATCCGAAGCCCTCCCCTGGCCGCCGCCTCAGCTCCACCTCCATCATCTTGGCTCCGCCTCCTCCTCTCCCATCCTTGGCGATGGCTCCCAGAGCTCCACCCCCTCTGGCTGAAGGAGGCCCGCCAGCACTCTCCTCTACACCCAGCAGGTCCCGTGGCTCTAAGGTCAACGTCACCGGAACTGAATCCAGGAAGCTGGTGCTCTGGATGAGGGCCGAGGCTGGGGGCCCGTTGGGTGACTGAGCAGGAGGGGCTCCTGGGATACAAGGAGTCATAGTGTTGCATCTTGGTTTTTAATGAGATGGAAGACTGCAGTTCTGTGATAGCTACATGAGGAGGCTGTTGGCAAGCAGAGAGTATTGTGGAGGTATAGTAAGCAATGGGCACCACAACAAAGACTGCTGTGGTAATTACTGACTTCTGGAGTCTGCTGGGATTTCAGTCATAGTGCTAAGTGACTGATGTAAACAGAACCAAACCCATGTGTCCATGGGTAAAAAATACTGTATCAGCATATGGAATGACGTCCACTGTGATTTATTCATAATAACAAATGAATCAGTTATTGATTGAGGATAATTTTTTTTTTTTTACCTTGGTGGTTCCCTGGAGCTGGTAGGTGCCCCTCCTGGGGACTCTCGAGGGCTAAACCGGCCTGGTTGAGTGGGGGAACGCCCCCCACCAAGGCACCCGTGGAGGCTGAAGGCAAGTCGGCTGAAGTGGTGGGGTGGGAGGAGGAAGAGGGGGTGGTCAGACCATGCGGGGATGGGAGGGGCTTGTACAGGTTGGGGGTGACAGCTGGAGAGGAGACAGGACCTGGGGGAGGACAGTGAAAGTTAGAAAGTGTTTTTGTTGATGATAAGTTATTTTTTACTGCAGGAACAAGATGTGACCGGTGATGAAACTGTCTGGGAGGGATGTCAGGATGGCACTGTAAGTACCTAGTAAGTGGTTTTTGGAGAAGGCTATTCCAGTTTAACATAAGGCCATTTTCCACTGAGAGAACTTGAAAACATTGTTTTGTGTTCTGAGTGGAGGAACCACCCCGTTGAACCTCTTTCTGAGCTGTTTTTGGGGGTGAAAAAACTACCTATTCTACGAGGATACTGACAAATTGGTGTGTAGGGTTCAACACTGATTGGTTAAACTCTTAAACTGTTCTGCCCTCTCAATGTCTGTGTCCATTAGCAGCGTTCTCCCTCACAACAGCATGTGCTAACATATCAAACCTCTATTGTTCTGTTTCCTACATGATCAAAGAGGTGGAATTAAGTCCTGTAAATACTGTTTTTTGTTGTTTTGGCGAACTATGAGGTAATGTCAAACCAAAGCTGTTGGATCATAAACAGAAAGACTAAAAGGGCCAGAAACTAAAGTGTGAAGTCCAGTAGTACCTCCTCGATAGACCAGCAGAACCACCTCTCCTTGTTTGGTGTGTTCCTGCAGAACTCTCTGGACCTGAGGAAGGAAACAAACTGATGGTTATTGTTTTTAACAGAGGTTCTTTAGTGTCCAGTTTTGAGGGGCTGCTGTTTATGTTGTGTCTATTTATTGTGTTTAGTAAAATGTGATGTGGACATCAATAAATTCATATACTTAAATATTGACGGCTGCTTTGTGGTACCATGGAAATGGACAAAATCTCAATCATTTCCCACTAAAAATATCCCAAACTTTTCAACTTGGAAGAGTGTACTGTTCACATATTTATGGAGCTACCGTGACCCTGGCTGGATGTTGGATAAGTAATAATCGTTCACCTGGGAGAAGCTGAGGCTCTGTACGTCTGCTCCGTTGATTTTCACAATAGCATCTCCTGTCTGCAACGAGGGGCACTGCCTCCGATCCCAAACCCGTCTCACCACCGCATGCTGACCTCCTTGTCCTCCTGCTGTCACGCTGAACCCCAGTCCTCCGCCCTCGTTGCGCCCGAGGGCCACCGGCACAAGCTCTCCGCTGAGGCCCGCCCCGGGCGACCCAGCCCCAAGGGGCAGCACCAGTCCTGGGTTTCCCCTTGAGGCTGGGGAGGGCGGTTGGTGATTGGCTGGACAACCATTAAAGCCACAGGGAGGGATGTTTCTAGGAGGGGTCAGGGCAAGGGAGGTCTGGGGCATCGGTGGGCGCTGCACAGGAGGTCCAGTAGGTGTGGAGGAGGAGGATGGGTTGTTGTTGATGGTGTTGGAGGGGCTGGTGGAGTTCTGGAGGAGGCCCGTCTCAGGCTGAGAGAGGGGCAGTTTGGACAAAGTGTGGGAGGATGAGGACGTGTTGGGGAGTGTGGAGGAGAACATAGGAAGTATGGATGTGGACAGGTCGCTCTCCGAGGACTTGGAGCTCTGATGGTGGAGGAGGGAGGAGGAGGAGAAGGTGGGGAGAGTGCTGCTGTTGTAGCGACTCAGAGACGACCTGTGAGGAGGCGGGAAGACAGAAAACAAAATTCAACAGATCAGCAAGAGTACGGCTGAGATTACTGCTAAAGAAGTTCCTGTTCTACCTAAGGATCCACTGGAGAATCCAGAGTCTAAATAAGATTACAGGAGGTAGTTTTACCTCCAAGTAGCTGGGAGTACTTCTACTTTAAGGGTAAGGAGTCTTTCCTGAGGGCTGACGATGTTTACAGGTTCCTGTTCTACCTGATCCACCAGAGGAAGCAGGATCAAAGTTCAGTTACAGGAGATAGATTTACGCCCAAACAGTTCCTGCTGCGGAGGCAGTACTATCTGGAGATTCATAAACTTTACCCAGACATCAAGAATCTTTTGAAGTTCCTGTTTTACTCGAGGTTCCACTGGAGGAACTAGACTCTAAATGAAGTCCAAGCAGTTCCTGTTCAGGAGGCAGTATTTTCCCTAGCGTCACGAACCTTGCCTGGGGACTAAGGACATCTAGAGGTCATTTTTTTGTTATAAACAAGGGTCCGCAGGAGGAACCAGACTCTAAATGAAATCCAAACAGTTCCTGCTTAGGAGATTGCACTATCTGAAGGGTCAGGAATTTGCCTGAGGACTGAGGACCTTTAGAGGTCTTTGGTCTGTTCATCCTGAGGTTCCACCAAAGGAGGTCTAAATCTGTGAAGGAAAAATTCCTCACTTTCTCATGACTGAGGTGGTTCTAGTTTATGACAGCCTAAATGCTGAGTCATCCCAAATGGTCACCCTTGACTCATGGTTCTCCTAGATAGAGGATACAAACTTGCGTATGCTCTCTCTGTCCCCTAATATGACCCTGAGACAGACAGACGCTTGGTAAACATAACATAGGGATAAAAGACCAACTATCTGGCTGACGACGTCAGAACAACAAGATTATATTGTGTTCCTGTTCAGATGGATCCTGAACTAACAGTCCTGCCTCCACATTTAGAGTATTACATAAACATGGCACGCCTTCCAAACGGTATAAGTACCCAAGACCAGAGAGACTCCTCAGAACTGATGCTGCCAGTGCTCACGTCACTGTGTTACTCGCTGTATCATTTCTCCTGAATTCAGTAAAGCTTATCCTCAACATAAGCCATCTGAGTCTCCAAAGTGTCCCTGAGTTTGCCTCCTGATTCCTCTTTCGACATCGCAGAATTCCCTAACAAAATCAAGTTCCAGGAGAGGGTTTTACCCCCAAACACTTCAGATGGTAGTACCATCTGGAAATGTGAGGAACTTTTCACAGGCGCTACGGACCTTTGGTGACTTCAGTTTTATCTGAGATTCCAGGGTACAATCTGGGCTCTAAATGAAGTCCAACCAGTTTCTCCGTCAGGAGGTAGTACTTTCTGAAGGGTATGGAACTTTCCCTGGGATTGATGGACCTGTTCTTTCTGAGGTTTCACTGAAGAAACTAGACTCTAAATGAAGTCTAAACAGTTCTGGCATGGGAGGCAGTACTGTCTAGGTTATACTGTCTGAAGGGTCAGGAACTTTTGGTGCTGGGTGTACAGCACGGAACTGGTTAGGTTATCTTGTGTTTTTCATGCATTTTACAGCTGCCAATTTTCAAAAACACGCAAACAAGACAACATCTTACAACATCAAATGTTTGTATTTACAAATGCAAAACTGAATTTTTTTTTTTAAATCAGGCAAAAAAAGTAGAGAACAGCAGTGGTTCTAAATAAATACTCTAAGGAACATATTATCAACTGTGTTTATTTTTCAAAACCTCAAAAACTGTTCCCCATCAGTCAGCCTGAGTGACCCTCAGTACGTACGACCACTGCTATCATGCTAACACTGCTAATGCTAGCGCTTACCTTCGAGTTCCAGCATTGGACAGGCCACCGTCAGAGTCACTGTGATTGGGCGGCGTCCTCTCTGGAGGGGGTGGTGGGCCTAGCGGGGGGTCGGAAGATGTTGGGGTGGGCGGGCCTGCCAGTCCGTTTGTCATTGGCTGAGCGGAGTAGGAAGGAGGGGTTTGTGCCGGTCCTGGATTTAAGAATGAAGGAGACAGTAGACTGGTGTCAGAATGAAATACGTATGACAGGTAAGCTAATTTTGTGGAGTTGCGTGGTTGCTCTGACCTGGCGTGCTGCCATTGGAGTCCAGCGTACGGCTGTAGGTGAGGTGGGTCAAACCTCGGTTCAGGTTGGACGGTTCGCTGGGAGTCTGTGGCTGTTGAAGGAGTGTCAGATAGGAAGTTAGAGAAAAAAGTTCAAGGTATAATGTGTCGGGATTACAAGCATGTAGGCGAAACTACGGTGGTCATACTTCAATGTGAAAATACAAAAGTCCCTCTATAGTGTTTGGCTTTGAGTAGGAAGATGGTGAGCTGCTCTCATTTTAAGTTAGAATAAACACTACGATCTGCAGTTAAAGATGGTTATACTGTAATCCTAACACATTTCATGAATACTATATTCCATTTAAGCAGTGACGTGTCTAATGCTCTGCTCTTAATGCATGCTGTATGAACGTCAAGACAATTAGCATTAAACCTCTCATCACAGTTCTATAAAAGTCTTCACATTTACGGCTTCACAACTGACTATGATTGCGTCACTTTTTAAAATGGAAAGTTCAGCTACGAGCACACCCAGCACCACCGCGATCAACTTTTAGGTCCACATACCCACCTACTGCACCAATCTATGTCCAGAAAAAGACGTTAGTTTGTCATATTGTGCATTATGCTGTACAAAACCTGGGTATTATTGAACCTGTACAAAACCTAAATATTACTGCACCAACATGTCAAAACCTGGATATTATTGAACTAGGATGTCATTTTGTGTCTCTTTGTGGTTGTTTTCTGTCTCTTTAGTTGTTTTGTGTCTTTTTAGTTTTGTGTCTCTTTGTGGTTGTTTTGTGTCTTTGTAGTTGTTTTGTGTCTCTTTGTGGTTGTTTTGTGTCTATTTGTGGTTGTTTTGTGTCTCTTTAGTCGTTTTGTGTCTTTTTGTGGTTGTTTTGTGTCTATTTGTGGTTGTTTTGTGTCTATTTGTGGTTGTTTTGTGTGTATTTATGGTTGTTTTGTGTCTCTTTAGTCGTTTTGTGTCTCTTCGTGGTTGTTTTGTGTCTATTTGTGGTTGTTTTGTGTCTATTTGTGGTTGTTTTGTGTCTCTGTAGTTGTTTTGTGTGTATTTATGGTTGTTTTGTGTCTCTTTAGTCATTTTGTGTCTCTTCATGGTTGTTTTGTGTCTATTTGTGGTTGTTTTGTGTCTCTTTGTGGTTGTTTTGTGTCTCTGTAGTTGTTTTGTGTGTATTTGTGGTTGTTTTGTGTCTATTTGTGGTTGTTTTGTGTCTATTTTTCTTTGTAAATTCTTGTCCAAAAAGCCAAATGAAACTGACCCCGATTCAGAGCTCAGAAGTGATAAAAGAAGAAAACGTCCAACAGGGGAGAGCGTTTTTTATAGACTCTGTAGGTGTGGTGGTGTGTTACAGGGAATCAGGGAATCGTACCGTCTCCAGACTCTGCTTCGGACAGCCGTCGGGGTTGTAGAGCATCGGGTATCCTCTCCTCAGCACCACGTCCACGCTCTGACCCATCGGCACCGACTTCAGCATCTCCACCACCTCTTTGTGGGAGCGACCCAGCACACAGGAGTCGTTGATGTAGACCAGGATGTCGGCTGCAGGAACAAACACAACTCAGGTTAATGTCTCACAGCGTGTGCATTCATTACTACATCTCATACAAACATGCAAATTGACAGTTTCCTGGCTCAGGTTGTTTCATTTCCATATTTTCCTGCTGATCCTCGGAGCATGTGATCCGTCCGACAGATTAAAGAGTGTGTTTGTGCGGATTAGTGGTAGATCATGAGATTGTTGAGAGAAATAAAGAGCTGAGAACCAGACTGGACTGTAATCCCGCACACAGAGAGAGACGGAGTATGTATTTAAAGCTGGAATCTTTTTAAGTTTAAATATAGTGATTTTCCTGCCTGCTCTGGCAGCTTATGGAATCCATCTATTTCACAAACATGAGAAATACTCAGTAACTATGTCACAGCTTCATGGACTTAAAATTAAGAAAACAACTCATAAGGTTCACTGAACGTATAAAACACAAGCACTGAGTTAGGAAGCGATGCATCAGAAGAATGAATTTGTTTCTGTGAACCAGACTCCATTCAAAAAAGGTTACATTTTAGGCTTCAACAGAGCAGGCAGTCTTCTGTAGCAGTAGTAGTAGTAGTAGTACTAGGAGTAGTATACTTGTTTTGAGTACAAGCAAACCTCTAGGTGTGGCAGTAGTAGTAGTAGTAGGAGGAGGAGGAGGAGGAGTAGTAATACTTGTTTTGAGTACAAGTAAACCTCCAGGTGTGACAGCAGTGGTAGTAGTAGTAATAGTACTAGTAGTCGTAGTCGTAGTAACACTTGTTTTGAGTACAAGCTAACCTCCAGGTGTGGCAGTAGTTGTAGCAGTAGTAGTAGTAGTAGTAGTAGTAGTGATAATGGTAGTGGTAGTGGTAGGAGCAGGATTAATAGCAGTAATTGTAGTAGAAAATCTATTGAGAGCAGGTGGTCCTCCCAGTGTGGTAGTATTAGTAGTAGTAGTAGTGGTAATATTTTATGTAGTACCTGTATTCAGAGCAGGTGGTCCTCCAGGTGTAACACTGTAAACCTGCAGGAACTCTCGGGGTCGACTTCCTCCGACGATGTTGAAGCCGAAACCTCGAGGTCCTTTAGAGAGACGGGTGTGGATGGAATAACCCTTCAGCTGGCTGGGCTGCTCCGTGAACTCTGGGACTGAGGACAGAACCGGGACAGAACCGGGTCAGAACAGTGTCAGAACTAGGTTAGAACCAGGAGAGAACCAGGACAGAACAAGGACAGACAGAGGACAGAACTAGGACAGAACCAGGTCACAACCAGGACAGAACCAGGACAGAACCAGGACAGACAGACGACAGAACCAGGACCGAACTGGGTTAGAACTAGGTTAGAACCGGATTAGAACCAGGACAGAACAAGGACAGACAGAGGACAGAACTAGGACAGAACTAGGTCACAACCAGGACAGAACCAGGACAGACAGACGACAGAACCAGGACAGAACTGGGTTAGAACTAGGTTAGAACCGGGTTAGAACCAGGACGGAACTAGGACAGAACCAGGTCACAACCAGGACAGACCAGGACAGAATTGGGTTAGAACTAGGTTAGAACCAGGTTAGAACCAGGACAGAACCAGGACAGACAGAGGACAGATCCAGTACAGAACAGGGTCAGAACAGGGTTAGAACCAGGACAGAACAAGGACAGAGGACAGAACAAGGACGGAACCGGGTCAGAACCAGGTTAGAACCAGGTTAGAACCAGGACAGAACCAGGACAGACAGAGGACAGATCCAGTACAGAACAGGGTCAGAACAGGGTTAGAACCAGGACAGACAGAGGACAGAACCAGATTAAAACCAGGACATGAACCAGGACAGACAGAGGACAGAACCAGGACAGGGTCAGGTCAGGAGGGTTAGGTTTAAAGCTGGATCCAGCAGCAGTACTTCCTGTGTGAGTCTGTGCCGCCCCCTGCTGGCTGCTGCTGCAGCTACATCTCTACTGATAGAAACAGTTTAATCTAATGTAAATAAATAAACTCACGTTCGGTGCAGGACGTCGACTCTTTGTTCTGAGCTCGGGGGTCCAACCAGCTGGTGGTCTTTGAGGTATGACTGAGAGAAAGAGACGCCATCATCATCATCATCAGCACCATCATCATCATCATCATCATTAAAGCTGTAACCTGTCAGCACGACTCCAAGTCTAAATTCAGCGTTTTTTCTACCTGATTTGGTATGTCTGGTAATGTTTATGTTTTATGAATACAGGAAACACTCAGTGATGACGTCACAGCTTCCTGAATGACATCTCACTTCAAAGTTAAGAAAACTAACTTGTTAAATGAACCAAACAAACACAAATTGATCAGTCATTCAGCTGATTTTGCATTTTAACTGTTCAACTATTTACATGTACCAGACTCCATTGAAAAAACGTCTAATTTTAGGCTTAAACTCTGATACAGTGTCCTTAGATCTCCTGAATATATTTCCCCAGATGTCAGAATCAGGTGGTTTAATTCAGCTGACAGCAGGATGAGAACAGTCTGATTATTGACGTGTTAACTGATTATTGATCACTCACTCTATGTAGTAGGGCTCCCCTGAATCACTGAAGGCCAGCTCCCAGTTCTCAGGCAGCGGACCTCCTCCTCCTCCTCCTCCTCTTCCCCTCACTCCATTCTCCATTCCCTCTCGACTTCCTGCCGCCGACTCCCAGGATTGGCTGAGGGGCAGGGTGGTGGGTGGGGCTCCAGCCGACCCTGCAGGTAGAGAGGTTAGTTACCGCAGACTACTGTACCTGTACAGGTGGCCTGAGGCAGGTGTGGCGTACCTGTGCAGGTAGCCTGAGGCAGACTACCGTACCTGTGCAGGTGGACTGAGGCAGACTACTGTACCTGTGCAGGTAGCCTAAGGCAGGTGTGGCGTACCTGAGAGTCCGCTGTCCTCCTCGCTGTT
>NC_072773.1:1754079-1851595 GCF_022539595.1 Amphiprion ocellaris
GATAATTCTGACTGATGACAGCATCTTTACATCGTTATTTCCCCAGTAGGAGGGATGTTTACTGCTTTACTTCCTCCCTCCTCGCTCTGCATCTCATAAACACTAAATCACGATTTTGATTCGTCTCCCGGCAGCAGAAACGTGTCGTCGTCAGCAGAGACGAGCTTCATGCTGAAGATCGACGAGTCAGACTCAGATTCAGAGATTCAGGAAGCAGCAGATGGTGGAGGACAGCAGGAGGCCACACACACACACACACACACACACACACACACACACACACACACACACACACACACACACACACTTTCATATACACACACTGTTATACACACATTTACACACAATCATAGTCACACAAACACATGCAGACCTGCCAGTGACACCATTTCATTTACACACAGTCATACCCACAGGGACACACACACACAGACACACACACACACACACACACACACACACACACACACACACACAGCCTGCTAGACACCGTGCATTAAATATGGATGAGCATACGTGAAGGTGGGAGTCAGTGAAGAAACAAACAAACATTCACACAATCTGAGCTTCACCACGACAAACTGATGCACAACAACACAATGCAAGGAGGCGAGGAGGGTTTGTAGGAGGCGAGGAGGCTTTGTAGGAGGCGAGGAGGCTTTGTAGGAGGCGAGGAGGCTTTGTAGGAGGCGAGGAGGCTTTGTAGGAGGCGAGGAAGGTTTGTAGGAGGTGAGGAGTGATTGTAGGAGGCGAGGAGGCTTTGTAGGAATTAAGGAGTGATTGTAGGAGGCGAGGAGGGTTTGTAGGAGGCGAGGAGGCTTTGTAGGAGGTGAGGAGGGTTTGTAGTAGGCGAGGAGGCTTTGTAGGAATTAAGGAGTGATTGTAGGATGCGAGGAGGGTTTGTAGGAGGCGAGGAGGCTTTGTAGGAGGTGAGGAGGCTTTGTAGGAGGTGAGGAGGGTTTGTAGTAGGCGAGGAGGCTTTGTAGGAATTAAGGAGTGATTGTAGGAGGCGAGGAGGGTTTGTAGGAGGCGAGGAGGCTTTGTAGTAGGCGAGGAGGCTTTGTAGGAATTAAGGAGTGATTGTAGGAGGCGAGGAGGGTTTGTAGGAGGCAAGGAGGGTTTGTAGGAGGTAAGGAGTGATTGTAGGAGGCGAGGAGGCTTTGTAGGAGGCGAGGAGTGTTTGTAGTAGGCGAGGAGGCTTTGTAGGAATTAAGGAGTGATTGTAGGAGGCGAGGAGGGTTTGTAGTAGGCGAGGAGGCTTTGTAGGAGGTGAGGAGGCTTTGTAGGAGGTGAGGAGGGTTTGTAGTAGGCGAGGAGGCTTTGTAGGAATTAAGGAGTGATTGTAGGAGGCGAGGAGGGTTTGTAGGAGGCGAGGAGGCTTTGTAGTAGGCGAGGAGGCTTTGTAGGAATTAAGAAGTGATTGTAGGAGGCGAGGAGGGTTTGTAGGAGGCAAGGAGGGTTTGTAGTAGGCGAGGAGGGTTTGTAGTAGGCGAGGAGGCTTTGTAGGAGGTAAGGAGTGATTGTAGGAGGCGACGAGGCTTTGTAGGAGGCGAGGAGTGTTTGTAGTAGGCGAGGACGGTTTGTAGGAGGCGAGGAGGGTTTGTAGTAGGCGAGGAGGCTTTGTAGGAGGTAAGGAGTGATTGTAGGAGGCGAGGAGGCTTTGTAGGAGGCGAGGAGTGTTTGTAGTAGGTGAGAAGGGATTGTAGGAGGCGAGGAGGCTTTGTAGGAGGCGAGGAGTGTTTGTAGGAGGTGAGGAGTGATTGTAGGAGGCGAGGAGGCTTTGTAGGAGGCGAGGAGGGTTTGTAGGAGGTGAGGAAGCTTTGTAGGAAGCGAGGAGTGTTTGTAGGAGGTAAGGAATGATTGTAGGAGGCGAGGAGGCTTTGTAGGAAGTGAGGAGGCTTTGTAGGAGGTGAGGAGTGATTGTAGGACGCGAGGAGGCTTTGTAGGAAGTGAGGAGGCTTTGTAGGAGGTGAGGAGTGATTGTAGGAGGTGAGGAGTGATTGTAGGAGGCGAGGAGGCTTTGTAGGAGGCGAGGAGGGTTTGTAGGAGGTGAGGAAGCTTTGTAGGAAGCGAGGAGTGTTTGTAGGAGGTAAGGAGTGATTGTAGGAGGCGAGGAGGCTTTGTAGGAAGTGAGGAGGCTTTGTAGGAGGTGAGGAGTGATTGTAGGACGCGAGGAGGCTTTGTAGGAAGTGAGGAGGCTTTGTAGGAGGTGAGGAGTGATTGTAGGAGGCAAGGAGTGTTTGTAGGAGGCGAGGAGGCTTTGTAGGAGGCGAGGAGGGTTTGTAGGAGGCAAGGAGTATTTGTAGGAAGTGAGGAGTGTTTGTAGGAGGCAAGGAGTGTTTGTAGGAGGCGAGGAGGCTTTGTAGGAGGCGAGGAGTGTTTGTAGGAGGCGAGGAGTGTTTGTAGTAGGCGAGGATGGTTTGTAGGAGGTGAGGAGGCTTTGTAGGAGGCGAGGAGGGTTTGCAGGAGGTGAGGAGTGATTGTAGGAGGCGAGGAGGCTTTGTAGGAGGTGAGGAGGCTTTGTAGTAGGCGAGGAGTGTTTGTAGGAGGCGAGGAGGGTTTGTAGGAGGTGAGGAGTGATTGTAGGAGGCGAGGAGGGTTTGTATGAGGCGAGGAGGGTTTGTAGGAGGTGAGGAGTGATTGTAGGAGGCGAGGAGGCTTTGTAGGAGGCGAGGAGGGTTTGTAGTAGGCGAGGAGGGTTTGTAGGAGGCGAGGAGGCTTTGTAGGAGGCGAGGAGGGTTTGTAGGAGGTGAGGAGGCTTTGTAGGAGGTAAGGAGTGATTGTAGGAGGCGAGGAGGCTTTGTAGGAGGTGAGGAGTGTTTGTAGTAGGCGAGGAGGGTTTGTAGGAGGCGAGGAGGCTTTGTAGGAGGCGAGGAGGGTTTGTAGGAGGTGAGGAGGCTTTGTAGGAAGCGAGGAGGGTTTGTAGAAGGTAAGGAGTGATTGTAGGAGGTGAGGAGAGTTTGTAGGAGGCGAGGAGACTTTGTAGGAGGCGAGGAGGGTTTGTAGGAGGCGAGGAAGGTTTGTAGGAGGTGAGGAGTGATTGTAGGAGGCGAGGAGGGTTTGTAGGAGGCGAGGAGGCTTTGTAGTAGACGAGGAGGGTTTGTAGGAATTAAGGAGTGATTGTAGGAGGCGAGGAGGGTTTGTAGTCGGCGAGGAGGCTTTGTAGGAGGTAAGGAGTGATTGTAGGAGGCGAGGAGGCTTTGTAGGAGGCGAGGAGTGTTTGTAGGAAGTGAGGAGGCTTTGTAGGAGGTGAGGAGTGATTGTAGGAGGCGAGGAGTGTTTGTAGGAGGCGAGGAGGCTTTGTAGGAGGCGAGGAGGGTTTGTAGGAGTCAAGGAGGATTTGTAGGAAGTGAGGAGTGTTTGTAGGAGGCGAGGAGTGTTTGTAGGAGGTGAGGAGTGTGTGTAGGAGGCGAGGAGGGTTTGTAGGAGGCGAGGAGGGTTTGTAGGAGGTGAGGAGTGATTGTAGGAGGCGAGGAGGGTTTGTAGGAGGCGAGGAGGCTTTGTAGTAGGCGAGGAGTGTTTGTAGGAGGCAAGGAGGCTTTGTAGGAGGCGAGGAGGCTTTGTAGGAGGCGAGGAGTGTTTGTAGGAGGCAAGGAGGCTTTGTGGGAGGTAAAGATGGTAGTAATGAGGTTCTGGGCTCCAGACTGCGACTAAAATGATCACACTCGCGGTGTTTTTTTGACAGTGTGCGAGTTGAAATTTCAGCTGGTTATATTTTATGAGTTTATGATGATCATTCAGCTGTTTTGGTGTTGCGCTAAGTAGCGCAGATAGCTACTGTGTTAAACACAGTGGTGCAACGTAGTACTTTTATAACTTCAGTGTGCTGCATTGTTTAACCTTAAAAACGAGGTGATCTCATGTCATGCGGAGCTACATACATGTGCTGTTTTTCTGCTCATACAAAACAGCACATGTAGAACAAATCACTCAGTTTCATCTGGGACTTATCTGACATTAGAACGCTCTGGTTTACTCTGTAGCCACCTAGCAGCAGCCTGCACTGTGGGGTGTTTAGGGGACGTCGGTAAATTGTAGTACCCATCGATAAGCAAATGTTCAGCTGGTGATACGTTTTGCCTGTGAAGAGGTGGACCATGGTTGGTCTGGAGCCTGTAGGTGTCGTCTGTAGATCCGACTGAATGGATCCAGAGATGAGCTGTGTTTCAGATCAACGTGCTGCTGTTAACATTTCCTCAGTAACTCACTACCACAAGTCTTCTGTGGGAGTGTGTCTGTGTGTGTGGTGTACCTGTACAGGTGAGCTCTGTGTGTTCATGTCCAACTACTCTCTGCTGGTTTCTGTCTCTGGTCTGTCTCCAGGCTTCACTTTCTGTTGTCTCTCTCTGTATGTGTCGGTGTCGCTCGCCCCCTCTCTCTCTCTGATAAGCTGGTCAGAGTTCAGTGTGATGTAAGCTGGAGTGTGTTCAGGGAGGGACTCTACGTACCTGTGTTCTACCTGTGTTTGAAGGAATGTGTGTGTTTGTGTTTCAGTCAATCACCACCCGTAAGTGTGAATAAACACTTCTGATCACCTTCTCTCAGTGTTTATTAATGAACAACCTGGAATACTTTAAGTGAAAGTTTATCTGGAAGTGAAGCTCAGCTGGAAAGAATCAGAAACCGAGGCTTACTCTGATTGGCTCAAACACCTGTCAATCAAGACACTCTATGACATTACCCACTCAGATGTGTAGCTGGATGTTTTTATAGACCACTGCATCAAAATTTTTTAGTTCGTCTTACCCTGTCTTGGTCCTGGTCTTGACTCAATCTTGTCCTCTTTTAGTCCTGGTCTCGACTTGGTCTTACCCTACCTTAGTTCTGGTCTTGACTCTGTCCCAACCTGTCTTGGTCCTGGTCTTGACTCAGTCTCACCATTTTTTTGGAACTGGTCTTGACTCATGTAGGCCTCTTTTGGTAATGGTTTTGACTCAGTCTTACATTGTCTTAGTCCTGGTTTTGACTCAGTCTAATTCCTTCTTGGTCCTGGTTTTTACTCAGTCTTACTACGCCTTAGTCCTGATCTTGACTTAGTCTCACCCTGTTTTAGTCCTGGTCTTGATCTTGTTCTAGACTTAACTTTAACCCCTTAAAGTCTTGGTCTTGCTACCCTCTGGTCTTTCTCATGACTTGGACTCAGTTTAGGTGGTCTTGACTCTAACACAGGTCCAGGATTTAGTGTTCCCCGTTTGCTCGTGGGTCTGGAGCTAAACATGAACCGTCCTGCTTCTCAGATGTAATTATTTGTGAGTTACAGTTTTCTGCGATCATATACTTTTACATTTAGGTGTTTCTGGCTTTGATAAAGGTAATGTTTCAGTATTTTCTGACATTTAGTACATTTTTAACAGCTTTTACTAACAAACACCCACAAACTACTGAATCATTTTGTGACTTGATGTCCTGAACATGTTCCCTGAAGTAGGAAACCAGTGAAACATGTGTGACAGGTGGTTTTACTGCACCAACAGCTTTGATGCTGCAGGTGTCCGATTTAAAAACCCTCCTGAGTGGTGAGTGAGTAGAAACCTGCTGCCTCTGTGTGGGCCGAGTGTGGAGGGAAAGCAGCTAATCTCAAGGAACAAGGCATTAATTAGAGACTTGTGTTGGTGTGTAGACAGAGAGTGTGACGTTGTGTTGAGATGTTTTTATCCAGCAGGTCATATGTAGGTCAGAAACACACAGATCCTCCACGGATGTGAGGATGCTCGCTTCGCTGTGGCCTCGTTCTCTTCGTTTTTCTGTTTCGCTGTATGTAACCTATTTTTCACAGTGTGTGTGTGTGTGTGTGTGTGTGTGTGTGTGTGTGTGTGCGTGTGTGTGTGCGTGTGCGTGCGTGCGTGCGTGCGTGCGTGCGTGCGTGCGTGCGTGTGTGTGTGTGTTGTTGCTCTAATGAGGCTGCAGATCTTCAGACTCGGCACTGTAAACCGGCTCTGACATTGGAAAACGGCACTAATAACGCTCATTCAAATAGGGAGAGAAGGACTGAATGTTTTATTCTGGATATCTGAGAACCTCACTTCACCTTCAAACAGCAACATGCTGGTTCTGAACGGGTTCTACAGGCCAGTTAAAGGCCTGTAGAACCCGGTCCAGAAATCTTAACTGGACTCACAACATCCACGTCTCTATAGCTAAAAAGATCTGAACACAAATACAACAGACAGAACCTGGAACCAGAACTCATCAACCACCATCCAGAACCCAGTTACAGCTGAAACCCTGATTCATAACTCAGGAACCACTGCAACTGCTTAACCAGGACTCAGGAACCACTGAAACATTCAACCAGAACTCATCAACCATGATCCATAACTCGAGAACCACTGAAACCTGGAACTAGAACTCAGGAAACCACAATCCAAGACTCAGTAGCAGCTGAAACCTTAATTCATAACCAATGAAACCTGGAACTTAAACACAGGAACCACTGAAACATTCAACCAGAACTCAGGAACCACAATCCAAGACTCAGTAATAGTTGAAACCAGAACTCAGAAACCACTGGAACCCTGAAGCAAACTCAGGAATCATAATCCTAGAACTTAGTACCAGCTGGAACTGGGCATAAGAACTCATTGAAGATGGAACCTGAAAGCAGTAACTACTGGAACCTGGAACCTTAACTCAGGAAACACTGGAACCTGGAACCAGAACTCAGGACACACTGGAACCCTGAACCAGTATGATGGAATCATGATCCAGAACTCAGTAGCAGCTTGAACCCTTAACGTGAACTCAGGAACCCCTGGAAATCCTGAACCAGAACCGAACCCAGTAACAGCTGGAACTCTGGAACCTCCATCCAAAGTCAAAGTCAGCTGTAGAGATGGTTTCAGTTCAATTTAAATGAACATGTTAGGTCTCATTAGCTCCCTTTTCTGTCAATATATTTTTATCATGTTAAAAAAAATCAAAGGAAACAACAAAATTTGCTTAAAAATTCTCATTTTCACAAAAATCGCTCGGCTTGTTTCTTGTTTGAGTTTTGTTTTGTTTTGTCAAAGACCTGGCTTAATTCCAGCTTCCTCTACTCTGGTTTTTAAAGCTAATGTAGCCTTTAGCGCCTCCTGATGACAGCAGAGCTCATTAGCTGCAAACCAGCAGCAAAAACAGTCAAAACTGCCCAAAAAAATAAATCCATGGAGCCATCTGCTCTGTTGCCGGCCTCAGAGTGCGACTCAGGAATCTGCAGCTCTCCAACAAACTGCTTCTACAAGTTTGGAAAAAGAAACCGTTTATGTATCAGCGACTTCTGAGGTTCTCAGCAGGTGTTTTACAGCTTCAGAGTCTCGATCTGTCAGATCAGACGGCTTCAGATCAGCAGCGTCGCCTCAAACACACCGTTCGTACCAGCTCCTCTGGGAGTTGTAGTCTTCAACATCAAAGGAATGTAGTTCCAGGAAGCGGCTGAAGCTAACGAGCGCTAGGTGAGACTCTTCAAAGCCGAGCGTTAGTCAGCAGTTAGAGCCGCTGTGCTGTTTTCATCGTCTTGGGTGGTTTCATGGACTAAAATGATCCTCGCTCTGATTCTTCAGAGGCTGAAAACAGCTGTCGGTTTATTTTATCATGTTTTCTTCTATCTAGAGTGAATCATCTCGTTATCTCAGCCGCTGGTGACAAGAATTATCCGGAAAAACATGTTGTTTCCTCAACAAAAAGACAAAATGATGAGTACTATTTCACAGCTGAGCTGACTAAAATGAAGCTGTAAAGTTACTGCAGCTGCATCCGTTCAATACTAATCAATAATTCTGCATTCAAACTTATAATAGCATTAATGTTTGATGTTGTTATTCATATTCCATCCTGAGCAGCGAGTTGTCAGTTCAGTTCCCGACTATGGAGCATTTCCTGAACGTCATGACCGTTCTGTCTCCATACAGTTCCCATCTCTATGAAGAAAGAAGTAAAATGTCCCCAAATCAATCTAAAGATTTGAATAAATGAATTTGTTAATAAAGTGACTAATGCTCATGGTTTGTTGCCACCTGCTATCTACATTAACTCATCATGAAATTAAATCAAAGTTCCTCATAAACTTGAGACTCAGAGTAGCTGTTCACACCTGAACAAAGCACCATTTGTCTATTACAAGATCTATTCTGACAATAATGAAAGTTTTCTTAGTATGTCTGATATTCATTGATGTGCAACGACTGTGAAGAGACGCAAAAGGACCACATAGAGACATAAAACAACCTCAAATAGATGCAAAACACACAAACAGACTCAAAATGACTGCAAGAAAACACGGAGTAACCTCAGTGAGACTCAAAACAACTACCCAAAGAGACACAACACAGCCTCAAATAGAAGTAAATGATCGCAAATAGACGCAAAATGTGTGAAATGGCTCAACATACCTGCAAAGAGCGTCGCAAAACCCTCAAAGATATTCTAAATAAGTGCAAAGAGGCAAAACAGTCTCAAAGAGGCTCAAAACAACCACAAAAGAAACCAAACAACCTCTGAGAGAAACAAAACCAATGCAAAGATACAAAACAACCAGAACGAAATGCAAAATGACCATAAAGAGACACAAAACAACCACACAGACACAAGAAATGACCACAAAAAGACAAACGATCACTGCAAAGATGTAAAACAATCTGTGCAACAAGATGTAAAAAGACCACATAGAGACGAAAGGTAACCTCAAAGCGCGTCAAAGCAAACACAAAAAGACACAAAACAGTCTCTGGGAGAAACAAAACAAATGCAAAGATGCAAAACAACATAAAAAAGACACAAAACAACCATAACAAGGTGCAAAATGATCATATAGACCCAAAACCAACCTCAAAGACACTAAAAATAACAGCAAAGATGCAAAACAACCTCGAAGAGACACAAAACAACCACAACAAGATGTAAGAAGAGCAAAAAAGAAACACAAAACAACCACAACATGATGTAAGAAGAGCAAAAGAGACACAAAACAACCACAAGATGTAAGAAGAGCAAAAAAAGAGACACAAAACAACCACAAGATGTAAGAAGAGCAAAAAAACAGACACATAACAACCACAAGATGTAAGAAGAGCAAAAGAGACACAAAACCACAGAGACAAAACAACCACAAGATGTAAGAAGAGCAAAAGAGACACAAAACAACCACAACAAGATGTAAGAGCAAAAAAGAGACACAAAACAACCACAAAGAAACAATACAACCACAAATAGACACAAAACAACCACAAGATATAAGAAGAGAAAAAAAGGAGACACAAAACAACCACAAGAAGATGTAAGAAGAGCAAAAAAGAGACACAAAACAACCACAACAAGATGTAAGAAGAGCAAAAAAACAGACACATAACAACCACAAGATGTAAGAAGAGCAAAAGAGACACAAAACCACAGAGACAAAACAACCACAAAGAGACACAAAACAACCACAACAAGATGTAAGAGCAAAAAAGAGACACAAAACAACCACAAAGAAACAATACAACCACAAATAGACACAAAACAACCACAAGATATAAGAAGAGCAAAAAAGGAGACACAAAACAACCACAAGCTGTAAGAAGAGCAAAAAATAGACACAAAACAACCACAAAGAGACAAAACAACCACAAAGAGACACAAAACGACCACATAGACACAAGAAATGACCACAAAGAGACCAAAAATAACTGCAAAGATACAAAACAACCTCAAAGAGACACAAAACGACCTTAAAGAGTCTCAAAACAAAAGCAAAGACACAAAACAACCTCTGAGAGACACAAAACGATCACAACTAGAGCACAGAAAGAGTCAGAAAATGACCCCAAAGAGGTAATATGGTCATTGTGAATTCTTTTAGCTGCTATAACCGGAGACAACAAACGGTCAGAAACCCTCTGAAGTGATGTCATCGAGGAAAACACAAACCTGAGGACAAACTTTTATAAAACCAGAGTTTGAGTTTGATGGCTTTGTGAGATTTTACCAATGAATGAATGAATGAATGGATCGGTGATGTTTTCAGGTTCATCCAATGAGCTTTCAGCAGCAGGTCGGAGGTCGCTGAGGAGGAGGAGGAGGATGAAGATGAGCGGCTCTGACAGCGGCTGTCGGCCCCAATCTGCAGACGGACGCCGGCAGCCTCCGATGATGTCATCGCAGGCCGAGCTGTCTCTCTGATGATGTCACCAGAAGACAGTCACCGCGGATACAGAGGACGGCCGAAGGGTCAGAGGTCGGCAAGTTCCCATGACGACCATGAAAGCTCCTCACAGCTCCGCCAGCGTTCACATGGCGACAGTAAGCTGAGCTGAAGCTATCGATCAGCTGATTGATCCCAACCAGCAGCTTCAGAGTGAGGATAGGAAGTCTGTCAATCACTATGATCCAGAGACTTCCTCCCTGGCTGCTGCTTCTTCTTCTTTCATTTGTCATCCCTCTCTTCCTCTGTGGTTTCCCCATCACTCCTCCTCTCCTTCCTAGATGCTTTGATTCTCCTCTAAAACCAAAACAAAACCAGCTGTTTGCTAAAAACCCTCAGTGTAGAAGAAGAAGAAGAAGACGTTTGTGATGGTCTGCATTTAAGTCGGGTCATTTTATGTCACATTTTGGCTGTTTTGTGTCTTTTTGCAATCATTTTGCATCATTTTAGGTAACTTCACATCTCTTTGTGATAATCTGCAAACAATTTGGGCCACTTTCTATCACATCTTTGTCATTTTACATATTTTGTGGTTGTTTTTAATCACATTTTGGCGGTTTTATATATTTTGAGGTCATTTTTTACATCTACTATTTGTGGTCATTTGCATTTAATGTTAAACTGAGGGAAACCAAACATGTCTTCAGCTATGACAAGTCATAAACTGTAGATATGCAACTGGTTTAACAACTAGTCAGAATTGTAGAAATCTGCAACAACTAGCCCATGAATAGTAAAACAGGCGTCATTTGTTCCTGTGAAATGTTCTTTGTTGCTCGTGGAATGACAGAAACCTGCAGCACAGATCCAGTCTGGATGTTAAATGTGGAAACAGCTGCTGTGTTTTAGCCTGAAGCTGAAGTGAAAAGAGTTTAATGCGACATAGGATTAAAACCAAACAGGTGAGACAGATTAAAGCTCCACCTGAAGACAACAAAACCACCGGGAAAGTCACTTCTTAAACGTGAACCTTTCATCAGTCAATCATTCTGATTCTCAGCTTGATTCTATTTGGACTGAAAACAAATAAAACCTCCATTTGAAATCATCACTACAGTAATAATAGATGGATGATGTTGAGAAGCAGCAAGGGATCATGGGAGTCTTTACAACCACTGATGATGAAACTGATCCGGGTGTCGCTTTGATTATGTTTCTACATTTAAAGGTCTCAGAGTCTCCTTCAGCTGAAGCATCAACTCTAGTGCTGTGATGTTTTAGAATGTCTGTAAAATAATTCACCTGCTGTGGAAGAATTCAACTTTTATTGTCTTTCAGCATCGAATTATGTGAGATGATCAGATTGATCGTAGTTTAAAGACTCCTGGATAGAACGACACCATGAAGACTAAAGAACACTCCAAGAAACTCTAAGGAAAGGTTGTTGAAAAGCATCAGTCAGGACGATACAAGAACATTTAAAGTTCCTGAAGATCTTCTAGAGTCCAGTTAAATCCATCATTAAGAAATGGAAGGAAGATGGAACATGAATAAATCTGACTAGAGCAGGACGTCCTCACGACCTGAGAGACTAGAGAAGGAGGCCACCAAGACTCCTATGACTCCTCTGAAGGAGAAAGAGACTAGAGAGGGAGGCCACCAAGACTCCTATGACCCCTCTGAAGGAGAAAGAGACTAGAGAGGGAGGCCACCAAGACTCCTATGACTCCTCTGAAGGAGTTCCATCTTCAGACTGTTCATCCAACAACTATTGTCTGTTCTTCACCAGTCAAAGCTTCATGGAGACAAAGAGAAAGACTCTGATGGAAAAGCTCCAATTAAATCTGGTTCACTAGAAGATGTGGAGACTCTGAAGACACCTGGAAGAAGGTTCTTTGGTCTGAGGAGACCAGGATGGAGCTTTATGTCCATCAGACTAGATGATATGTTTGGCATGGTGGTGGCAGCATCATGATGTTCCTCAGCAGCAGGTCCTGGAAGGTTTGTAAAGGTAGAGGGTAAATGAAATCCTGAAGGACAACCTGATGCAGTCTGAAGAGAACTGAGATGTGGAGAAGATCAGTTTTCCATCCAGACGATGAGTCGAAGCAAACACACAAAGATCCTCAGAGATGGTTTGAAGACAACAAGGATGAAGTTCTGGAGGAGTCAGAGTCCAGACTTCCATCCAGCTGAGAACTAGAAAAGTTCTGTTGACTCAGGATCCCTGTGGAATCTGACAGAGTTCATCAGTTCATGAAGAAGAACGTTCAGACTGATGGAGATCAACATGAAGGTTCTTCTACTGAATACTGACTGGAAGGAGGTGAGTACTGATGGAATCACCCATTTTATGTTTTGTATTTAAAATTAATGGGCTTTACTTTGTAGAAATCGGAGTAATTTTTTGTAAATTCTTAAAAATAAACAATTAAATCGCCATAATTCATAGTTTAAAAGCTACTAAATGTTGAAAGCTTCCAGAGAGGGTGAGTACTTCTTCCAGGACTGTCCATGAGGAGTTTATCAGCTTTAAATAGATCAGACGGGAGTTTTTTAATCCTGCAGGAAATCCTAGAACACAGGACAGACTGTAGATGAATTAAACTCACTGTTACCGGAGCCTTCAACTCTGTGTCATCGTTGCTGTTTTCCAGGAGACTTGTTGGGAGTCGTAAGGATCAGGGAAGCTGTTCGGTTCACTTTGGTGCCGCTGATCAAAGTTTCGTCTCCACACTTTCATGCCGACATCAGAATATTTGTCGTCTTTGCTCCGTTTGTTCAGTTGTTTTCACTGTTGACTCTGCCGGCTCTCTTGTTCTGTGTTTGGGCTGCGTTTGTGTTGGGTAATCCGTCACCTGCTGGAACGCTGGATAAATATTAACCTGAGGACAACACCTTCCTGTTCTCACCTCACACACTCTGAAACCCTCCTCATGATTTACATTCCTGTGTCCCAAACCAAAACTCCACACAGTTCACTGATTCGACTGAAGGAGACACTCAGAAATAGGAATTATCAGCATGAAAACAGGACGTTAAATGCATCTTTAAGTCTGACGTTAACTGTGTGTTTGTGTGTCTGTGTGTGCAGGACGACAAACGCTGGAGTCCAAATCCCTCCAGATTTTATGGCAGCAGAAACATGCGGGTTTTACTGAACAGGCTCTGGGGACAAAATAATTCATAACAACAACAGAGACACTAAAAAACGGTGACAAAGAGCCCAAAATAACCGCAGAGGGACATAAAGAGATGCCAGCCAGCAATAAAGAGAAACAAATGAACACAAAGACACGCCAAATCACCACAAACAGACAAAAAACATCACAGTCATACAAAACCACCACAAAATGACATAAAACCATGATAGAGTGACACAAAATGACCCCAAAGAGACAAAAAACACCACAAGGAGATGCAAAATCACCACAAATTGATGAAAATCACCACATATAGACACAAAAACCACAACAAACCAAAGCAAAACAACCCCAAAGAGACACAAAGCCACCACAAAACAACATAGAACAAACCACAAAAAGATGCAAAACAACCCCAAAGAGACACAAAATTACCTCAAAGAGACACAAAACCACAAATAGATGACAATAACTACACACGCAAAACGAACAACAAACTTCAGCAAAACCACCACAAAGAGACACAAAACAACCAGTAAGAGAGGTAAAATCACCACATATAGACACAAAACCCATCAAAGCATGTCTTAACTGAAGGTATCCATGAACCTGGGCCTGATCTTTAGTTGACGTCTGCTGTCACACAGTGGATCTAAAGGGAAACTAACGACAGCAGAACGTACAACTTCAGAATGTTCTAGATCAATGATCAACTGTTTCATCAATCAATACTGGATTCATTGATAACACACAGTAAACACAGAACATCTGTCCTGCACTGATGTTAATGTTTCTAAACAGGAAGAGGCTCCACCTGGTGGAACAACCAGGAACTACAGCTGATCCACAATACATTTACCCTCTAACACAACATTTACCCTCTAGTACTACGTTTACCCTCTAACATTACATTTACCCTCTAGTACTACGTTTACCCTCTAACATTACATTTACCCTCTAATACTACATTTACCCTCTAACGCTACATTTACCCTCTAATACTACATTTACCCTCTAACAGTACATTTACCCTCTAACACTACATTTACCCTCTAGTACTACGTTTACCCTCTAACATTACATTTACCCTCTAATACTACATTTACCCTCTAACGCTACATTTACCCTCTAATACTACATTTACCCTCTAACAGTACATTTACCCTCTAATACTACATTTACCCTCTAGTACTGCATTTACCCTCTAATACTACATTTACCCTCTAATACTACATTTACCCTCTAACAGTACATTTACCCTGTAATACTACATTTACCCTCTAGTACTACATTTACCCTCTAATACTACATTTACCCTCTAACATTACATTTACCCTCTAATGCTACATTTACCCTCTAACACTACATTTACCCTCTAACACTACATTTACCCTCTAATACTACATTTACCCTCTAATACTACATTTACCCTCTAACGCTACATTTACCCTCTAACACTACATTTACCCTCTAGTAGTACATTTACCTTCTAATACTACATTTACCCTCTAGTACTACATTTACCCTCTAATACTACATTTACCCTCTAACATTACATTTACCCTGTAGTACTACATTTACCCTCTAATACTACATTTACCCTCTAACACTACATTTATCCTCTAATACTACATTTACCCTCTAGTACTACATTTACCCTCTAATACTACATTTACCCTCTAACATTACATTTACCCTCTAATACTACATTTACCCTCTAATACTACATTTACCCTCTAACACTACATTTACCCTCTAATACGACATTTACCCTCTAGTACTACGTTTACCCTCTAGTACTACATTTACCCTCTAATACTACATTTACCCTCTAACATTACATTTACCCTCTAATACTACATTTACCCTCTAATACTACATTTACCCTCTAATACTACATTTACCCTCTAACAGTACATTTACCCTGTAATACTACATTTACCCTCTAGTACTACATTTACCCTCTAATACTACATTTACCCTCTAACATTACATTTACCCTCTAATGCTACATTTACCCTCTAACACTACATTTACCCTCTAACACTACATTTACCCTCTAATACTACATTTACCCTCTAATACTACATTTACCCTCTAACGCTACATTTACCCTCTAACACTACATTTACCCTCTAGTAGTACATTTACCTTCTAATACTACATTTACCCTCTAGTACTACATTTACCCTCTAATACTACATTTACCCTCTAACATTACATTTACCCTGTAGTACTACATTTACCCTCTAATACTACATTTACCCTCTAACACTACATTTATCCTCTAATACTACATTTACCCTCTAGTACTACATTTACCCTCTAATACTACATTTACCCTCTAACATTACATTTACCCTCTAATACTACATTTACCCTCTAATACTACATTTACCCTCTAACACTACATTTACCCCCTAATACGACATTTACCCTCTAGTACTACGTTTACCCTCTAGTACTACATTTACCCTCTAATACTACATTTACCCTCTAACATTACATTTACCCTCTAATACTACATTTACCCTCTAATACTACATTTACCCTCTAATACTACATTTACCCTCTAACAGTACATTTACCCTCTAATACTACATTTACCCTCTAGTACTATGTTTACCCTCTAATACTACATTTACCCTCTAATACTACATTTAGACAGTGTTCTACTGGAGTTTTACTCCAACGTTCCAGCTACAGATCAGGAATCCTCACAGCATCAACCAGCACTGATAGAAATCTCTGTTTTTCTTCCTCATCCACAACATTATTCCTGCGACCAGAGCGTCCATCCATCAGCAGCAGTAAATCATCGAGTTTAAAAGCAGCGTTTATAGAGCATCATTAACACAGCAGCTCCTCTAACTCACAGAACTACACAAAGACACACAAAACCACCACAAAGAGACACAAAGAGACACAAAACTACCACAGAGACAAAAGAACCACAAAAAGACACAAAACGACCGCAAAGAGACACAAAAAGACACAAAACAATCACAAAGAGACACAAAGAGACACAAAATGACCACAAAGAGACACAAAACAACCACAAATAGACACAAAACGACTACAAAGAGACACAAAACAACCAGAAATAGACACAAAACAACTACAAAGAGACACAAAACAATCGCAAAGAGACACAAAACAATAACAGAGACAAAAAATGACTACAAAGAGACAAAAAACAATTGCAAAGAGACACAAAACGATAACAAAGAGACACAAAACAACTAAAGAGACACAAAATGACTACAAAGAGACACAAAATGACCACAGAGACACAAAACCACCACAAAAAGACACAAAACCACCACAAAAACAACTACAGAGATGCAAATCCAGCACAGCTCAACCAGTTTGTATGTGTGTATGTTTATGTTTGTACTTGTGTGTGTATGTGTGTGCGTGTGTGTGTGTGTGTGTGTGTGTGTGTGTGTTACTTGTGTTGTGGGCATACATCTGGTCACATTGCAAACACAACCTCATTATGTAATTCAGCACATTTTAGTAGCAACGCTGCGTTTCAGGTTGTATAGAGTTGACTGTGTGTGTGTGTGTGCGTGTGTGTGTGTGTGTGTGTAGCAGCATTAACAGCAGCTCCTCTTCCTCATCACTCTGCTCCTCCTCCTCCTCTTACTCCTGCTGCCATTCATGACAAACGGTCCGAGCAGACAAAGAGCAGCTTCTAGCGCACATCAGCTGGACTCCATGTCAGCGCGCACACGGACACACACCGAGCCGACACGCGCACACACGGACACACGCCTGGAGGTGATGGAGGATGGATGATGTGACCGACAGCCCGCTGCCCCTGAGCCCGGCCAGCGGGCTGCATGTGTCGGCTGTGAATGTGCTGACAGCGCCGTTTGTACCTGCGGCAGAAAAGCGAGGAGCGCAGCGATCAGATCCGGGTTTGTCGGTCAGAACGAGCGAGCCTCGGTGCACAAACCCCCCACCCCGGTGAGCCTGAAGCCGGGACCCGTCTCCCGGAGCGGTTCCGTTACCTTCATAATTCCTGCCGCGTCCCCACCGCTCCGCGCCGCACCGCGCCGCTCCGTGTCCAATCCTCTCCGGGCTTTTAGTGTATTGATGCTCCCTCGGTGCTGCTGATGCTGATGCTGCCGCGGCCGCTGCTGCCGCCGCCGCCACGTGCACGCGCACTCACTCAGTCACACGGGAGCGTGCGTGCGCGACAGAGCGCGTGCGTGCGTGATGTCCACTGCAGGTAAAAAAAAATGCAAAGCGCTTAAAGGTGGAAGATCACACACACGCGCGCACGCGCTGCTATACAGGAAACTGTGCGTGCACACGCGTGTGCACGCACAGTTTTGTGTATAGCAGCGCGTGCTCGTGTGTGATGCCTGCAGGTAGCTGTGCAGCAGCTTAATGGAGCTTTACTACACAGTGGAAGCAGTGACAGGTTAATGTCTCTCCGCCTGCCTCCCTCTCTCACAGCAGCGTGTGTGCGCGTGCGTGCGGACGTGCGTGTGTGTTCATGGGGGGCACCAGGAAGGAAACAGGAAGCTCCACCCCCAGAGGGAGGAGTCAGAGTGATGAGGGCGGGTATTCAGGGTAACAGGCTGACATCAGCGAGTGTGTGTCCGCGCGCGCGCGCGTGTGTGTGGACATAAATCTGGTCACACATTCACACTGCGAGGACACACAAAGGCAACCTCATTATGTAATTCGTCGCATTTTCATAGCAACGCTTCATTCCAGGTTGTATAGACCTGACTGTGTGTGTGTGTGTGTGTGTGTGTGTGTGTGTGTGTGTGTGTGTGTGTGTGTGTGTGTGTGTGTGTGTGTTGTGTGCGCAGCGCTACAAACATGGAGGTCAGGAGACCAAATCCCCCCTGATTTTATAGCACAGGAAACATGCAGGTATTACTGAACAGGCTCAGGGGACAAAATGATTCACAACGACCAGAGAGATACTAAAAAATGACGACAATGACACAAAAAATAACTGCAGAGGGACATAAAAAGACACAAACCAACAGTAAAGACACACAAATGAACACAAGAAGGTGCAGAACAACCACAAACTGGTGCTAAATCATCACACAGAGACAGAAAACGACCACAAAGAGATGCACAAATACCACAAAACACTGCAAAATGACCACAAAAAAACTTCAAGTAACTGCAGAGGGTAAAAAATGACACGATTTGAACAAAATAAAGGGAAAAATGACCACAAACAGGTGCTGAATCATCACAGAAAAACAGAAAACAACCACAAAAAGATGGAAAGTGATGACAAAGAGACACAAATGCACTAGAAAGAGACAAAAAGTAATTGCAGAGGGAGTTAAAGAGACACAAACCACTAATAAAGACACACAAATGAACAATTGAAGATGCAAAAAGATCACAGAGACACAAAACCATCACAAAAGAGACATAAAATGATCACAGACACAAAATGATGATCAAAAATAAGCAAAATGACCACAAAGAAACACAAAACAATCACAAAGAGACGCAAAATGACCATAAAGTGACACAAAACGACCACAAAGAGACATAAAACGACCTCAAAGAAACACAAAATGACCACAGAGACACAAAACCATCACAAAAGAGACACAAAATGATCACAAAGAGACACAAAATGACCACAAAGAGATGCCAGACACCAAGGAAGACACTCAGAATGGTGAATAAGAGACACAAATGACCTCAAACAGGTGCTAAATTATTACACAGACATTCACAACACCTACAGAGAGATGAAAAAATGCCACAACAACATTCTAAATGACCACAAAGAGACACAACTGACTACAAAGAGACAAAAAAATGACCACAAAGACATAAAACCACCAGAAAGAGACAAAAACTTATTGCAGAGGGACATAAAGAGATACAAACCAACAGTAACGACACACAAATGAACACTAAAAGGTGCAACATGGACACAAAGAGACACAAAATGAACACAAAGAGACACAAAACGACCACAAAGAGACGCAAAATGACCACCAAGAAACACAAAACAACCACAAAGAGATGCAAAATGACCATAAAGAGACACAAAATGACCACAAAGAGACACAAAATGACCACAAAGAGACACAAAACAACCACAGAGACACAAAACGACCACAAAGAGACACAAAACGAAGAGACACAAAATGACCACAAAGAGACAAAAAACAACCACAGAGACACAAAACGACCACAAAGAGACACAGAACGACCACAAAGAGACACAAAACGACCACAAAGAGACACAAATTGACCACAAAGAGACAAAAAACAACCACAGAGACACAAAACAACCACGGAGACACAAAACGACCACAAAGAGACACAGAACGACCACAAAGAGACACAAAATGACCACAAAGTAATGTAAATGAGCTAATCGTTGAATGAAAGACACAAACGAACACAAATGGTTCCTTATTTTGAACCACAGACTCTCTGATTGCTTCTTCAGACGAACATTCATGAATCCTTAAATGTACCAACGAACATCAGAGAGAACAGAAGAACATCTTACTGTCCGTCAGACTCCAGTTATTCTCCTGATAATATCACATCAGTAAATTCACCTAAAACTGGATGTGGGGTTGAATTCTAAATCACCAGGTCTCCAGGTGATGCTGATCCTGAGAGAGTAGGGCTTTATTTAAGTTCTGATGATTTATCCTGCCGGCTTACAGAAGGCATTAACCTCCGTCCACATACATGTCAGGATAAAACAGAGCCGCCTGCTGAAGTTCAAACCTTCTTTCCAGAGAGAAAATATGACCCAAAACAAAGAGGTTTAACCCTCCTGTTGTCTTCATTCACAGATACCAAAAAATATTGTTTCCTTGTCTGAAAAAAATCCAAAAATTCAGCAAAAAAATTTCCCAAATTTCTGAAAATTTGAAAAAAAAACCTTCAGGAAGAAAATTCCAATAATTCCTTAAAAGTTTCTCTTAAAAGTTTTTATATACATATATATATATATATATATATATATATATATATATATATATATATATATATATATATATATATATATATATATACACACTATATTGCCAAAAGTATTTGCTCACCTGCCTTGACTGGCATATGAACATAAGTGACATCCCATTCCTAATCCATAGGGTTCAATATGACATGGGTCCACCCTTTGCAGCTAGAACAGCTTCAACTCTTCTGGGAAGGCTGTCCACAAGGTTTAGGAGTGTGTTTACGGGAATTTTTGACCATTCTTCCAGAAGCGCATTTGTGAGGTCACACACTGATGTTGGACCAGAAGGCCTGGCTCTCAGTCTCTGCTCTAATTCATCCCAAAGGTGTTCTATCAGGTGGAGGTCAGGACTCTGTGCAGGCCAGTCAAGTTCATCCACACCAGACTCTGTCATCCATGTCTTTATGGACCTTGCTTTGTGCACTGGTGCACAGTCATGTTGGAAGAGGAAGGACCAGCTCCAAACTGTTCCCACAAAGTTGGGAGCATGGGATTGTCCAAAATGTCTTGGTATGCTGAAGCATTCAGAGTTCCTTTCACTGGAACTAAGGGGCCAAGCCCAGCTCCTGAAAAACAAGCCCACACCATAATCCCCTCTCCACCAAACTTTACACTTGGCACAATGCAGTCCCACAAGTATGGTTCTCCTGGCAACCTCCAAACCCAGACTGGTCCATCAGATTACCAGATGGAGAAGCGTGATTGGTCACTCCAGAGAAGGCGTCTCCACTGCTCTAGAGTCCAGTGGTGGCTGCTTTACACCACTGCATCCCACGCTTTGCATTGCACTTGGTGATGTATGGCTTGGATGCAGCTGCTGGGCCATGGAAACCCATTCCATGAAGCTCTCTGCTGAAGCACTGTTCTGGAGCTAATCTGAAGGCCACATGAAGTTTGAAGGTCTGTAGCGATTGGCTCTGCAGAAAGTTGGCCACCTCTTGACACTATGCTCCTCAGCATCCACTGACCCCGCTCCGTCAGTTTACGTGTCCTACCACTTGGTGGCAGAGTTGCTGTCGTTCCTACACACTTCCACTTTCTTATAATACAGCTGACAGTTGACTGTGGAATATTTAGGAGCCAGGAAATGTCACGACTGGATTTGTTGCACAGGTGGCATCCTATCACAGTTCCATGCTGGAATTCACTGAGCTCCTGAGAGTGACCCATTCTTTCACAAATGTTTGTAAAAGCAGTCTGCATGTCTAGGTGCTTGATTTTATACACCTGTGGACATGGAAGTGATTGAAACACCTGATTCTGATTATTAGGATGGGTGAGCCAATACTTTTGCATATATAGTGTGTGTGTGTATATATATATATATATATAAAAAAACCACCGTATGTAACCACCGTCGGTTATCTGTACAGCGAACTTGTCGTGGATCAACTCCAGCACTGCTTTGGCAGAGTTCAGAGCCCCAGATGGAATCGCGGAATGCAGCAGGTCAAGATGGGGATTCTTTTGGCCGACCACTGCCGCTGCGTTCCAGCTCCCTTTTCTGGTCCCTCAAGTCCTTTTTGATTTTGGTAAGTTTATTGAGGAGTCGGTCGATGCTCCACTCGTACCCGGCTACAGTCATCTCCCGCTGGATCGTTTCAAATATTGGCTTGGTCTGAGAGGCTCCTTCCAACTTTCACTGAATTTCATATGAAGACCACAGTTCCAGGAAGCACTGGGTCTCTTTCTCTGACCACTGCTGCTTGGACCGAATTGGGTAAAGACCCTCAAGTCCACCAAACAGTTATCCAGGTTGTTTTCTCTGACTAGATCCTTGCTGGTGTTGGATCTACTCGCAGATGTACGTTGCTTGGGATTAAAGCGTCTGCTAAATGAAATTGTAGAGATTGTAGATCTACTTTCCAACCCTCACCTGTGGTCATCAGCTCTTGGTAGTAGGGAGGTAGAAACTTTATTGGTCCCAAGGGAAATTCAAGTTGGGTTTTCTTTGTTTGCTTGATAGAAATAAGAACAGATACGAGACTTGATCTTAGCCAGAAGGCAGAGAAGTGATGTGAAGAGACTAAAACAATAAAATACGTGTGACTGAAATCAGGTAAGCTTGGAAATTTTGGAAAACTTGACGAGAATGACCCAACCTTTCCGAAACGATTCCAAACCTTAATTAATGAAAATTAAACCAAAATGACAAAAAAGTCCAAAATCATTTAATGATTGTTTAATGATCAGAGTTCTGCTTTCATCCTGAGAATATTTCCAGAGTTCCAGGTCCTTGAAGTCCATAGAGGAGAACGTCCCCTGTAGAAAGTTCTTGAGTAGACCTACCGACAACTGGACAGTCGTTGGTAGGTCTACTCTAGAACTTTCTCCAGGGGACGTTCTCCTTTCTTACTTCCAGTCTTTAAGTTTAGTCTCACTTAGAACATTCCAGGTCCTTGAAGTCCATAGAGGTGGGTCCAGAAAGACTAGAAGATTGTATGAAACAGCTGAAGATCATTGAAAATGTTTCAGTTTTCCCTAAACTATCTGAAACTTGACTAAAATGACACAAAACGATTGAAAACCTGTCTTTAATTAGTAAAAAATAAACATAAATGACAAAAAAGTCCCAAATCGTTTAATGATCAGAGTTATACCTTCAGACTGTGAATATTTCCAGAGTTCCAGAGTTCCAGGTCCTTGAAGTCCAAAGAGGTGGACCCAAGATATTAATCAGGGATCTTTCCAGTTGTCGGTAGGTCTACTCTAGAACTTTCTCCAGTTGTCGGTAGGTCTACTCAAGAACTTTCTCCAGTTGTCGGTAGGTCTACTCTAGAACTTTCTCCAGTTGTCGGTAGGTCTACTCTGGAACTTTCTCCAGTTGTCGGTAGGTCTACTCTAGAACTTTCTCCAGTTGTCGGTAGGTCTACTCTAGAACTTTCTCCAGTTGTCGGTAGGTCTACTCTAGAACTTTCTCCAGTTGTCGGTAGGTCTACTCTGGAACTTTCTCCAGTTGTCGGTAGGTCTACTCTGGAACTTTCTCCAGTTGTCGGTAGGTCTACTCTGGAACTTTGTCCAGTTGTCGGTAGGTCTACTCTAGAACTTTCTCCAGTTGTCGGTAGGTCTACCCTAGAACTTTCTCCAGTTGTCGGTAGGTCTACTCTAGAACTTTCTCCAGTTGTCGGTAGGTCTACTCTACAACTTTCTCCAGTTGTGAGTAGGTCTACTCTACAACTTTCTCCAGTTGTCAGTAGGTCTACTCTAGAACTTTCTCCAGTTGTCGGTAGGTCTACACTAGAACTTTCTCCAGGGGACATTCTCCTTTCCTGCCTCCAGTCTTTAAGTTTAGTCTCACTTAGAACATTCCAGGTCCTTGAAGTCCATAGAGGTGGGTCCAGATTTCTCACTTTTTAATGGACTTTTTCCATCATTTCTGAGCCTCAGAACTTCATCAGTCCAGCAGATAGAACCATGACATTTAGGAGGAGAAACACATCTGAGTTCTGATAAAAACTGACACCAGATCAGTTTAAATCCATCCAGGTCTAAAGACTGAATCTGGTTTCAGGCTGGATATAGGTTTTTTCCTCTCTGACTGTGACTCTGTTCGTCCAGAAGGAGGCAGCAGAGATCAGCTGATTGTCTGATGGATGACATCATCCACAGAGCATCATGGGAGATAAACGACAGAAGTTGATTCATTCAGAGAGAAGTCAGAACTGAATGTTTCCTGCAGGTCTGAAACCAAACATTTTCAGTTCTTTATTAGTTTTTTTCTGGTTTCTTTGTTTATATTAATGTTTCTTTCTTTTCTTTTTCTTTCTTGTTTCTTTATTTACCTTTTATTCTTTCTTTATAAAGAATTCCCTTGAGATAAAGTTTCTTTCTTTCTTTCTTTCTTTCTTTCTTTCTTTCTTTCTTTACCATCATCAGTAGTTGTGATTTAAATGATCCAGTGGTCTCTCTGTCAGATGTCTCCCTTCCATTCCTCTCAGTTTGTATTTAGTGTTTTATTGAGACAGTGAAAGCAGAGAAAGAGATAAATCCTCTCAGAGTCCAGCAGCACCGAGGATTATACAGCTTAATACACCAGCTTACACACACACACACACACACACACACACACACACACACACACACACACACACACACACACACAATAACACACACACACACAACGGCCTGCTGCCTCCATTTCTGATCTGATGGAGACACAGTTTATGTCCATCCAGCTGCAGACCTGACCAAAAGTATGTGGACAATAATAACTACTACTATTACTACTACTACTAATAATAATAAAGGTCAGACCTGACCAAAAGTATGTGGACAATAATAATAATAATAATAATAATAATAATAATAATAATAATAATAATAATAATAATAATAATAATAATATTATTATCAAACATCAGACCTGACCAAAAGTATGTGGACACTGATAACAATAATAATAATAACAATAACAAATGTCAATAGTGACCAAAAGTGTGTGCACACTGATATAATAGTAATAATAATAATAATAATAATATTACTAATAATATTACTACTACTACTAATGATGATAATAACAATAATAAAAATAAACATCAGTAGTGACTAAAAGTATGTGGACACTGATGTAATAACAATAATATTACTAATAATATTACAACTACTACTACTAATAATAATAATAAACATCAGTAGTGACCAAAAATATGTGAAAACTGAAATGATAATAATAATAATAATAATAATAATAATAATAATAATAATAATAATTGTTATTATTATTACATTACTACTTCTACTACTACTAATAATAAAAACAAACATTACACCTGACCAAAAGTATGTGGACACTGATATTATAACAACAACAATAATAATAATAATAATAATAATAATAACAACAACAAAAACAACAACAATAATAACAAACATGAGACCTGACCAAATGTATGTGTTCACTTTGATATAATAATAATGAATCATTAAAGCTCAGAGGAGGTGAAGGAGGTCAGTCTGCTTCTTGACTTTGTGCTGAAATTGAACATTAAGACTCGATTAGATTAAACACTGATACACTTGGTGTGTGTCTGTGTGTGTGTGTGTGTGTGTGTGTGTCCTTCAACCATGAAGTGAAGGTTGATGTTTCATCTTTAATTTACCTTCAAGTACTCTTCCAGATGCAGATCTTCATGTCAACCACCTGTGACTGATTTGAGTGTATCACTGCTGTAGAAATATACTATAGTAGAACTGATCCATCCGCAGTCAGCATCTGTCAGATTTTCCAACAAAACCAATATCAGACCATGCATTTCAAAACAAAACCAAAATAGACCCACACAACCCCAACAAAGACCTCCTCAGAGACGTCTTTAGCCTAATAAAGACCTCTACTGGACATGTGGAACTTCTTTAGAACCCTGCATATCTTCAAATACCTGTAGAACGTCAACAAAGACTTCTTTAACCCATGAAACACCTCTACAGGACATGCAGAACTTCTTTATAACCTTTATAACCTCAACAAAGACCTCCTCAGAGACTTCTTTAGCCTAATAAAGACCTCTACAGGAAACATAGAATTTCTTTAGAACCTTTAGAACATCAACAAAGACCTTCTTAAAGACTTCTTTAGCCTAATAAAGACCTCTACAGGACATGTAGAACTTCTTTAGAACCTTTAGAACATCAGCAAAGACCTTCTTAAAGACTTCTTTAGCCTAATAAAGACCTCTACAGGAAACGCAGAACTTCTTTAGAGCCTTTAGAACATCAACAAAGACCTTCTTAAAGACTTCTTTAGTCTAGTAAAGACCTCTACTAGACATGTGGAACTACTTTAAAATCCTGAATATCTTCAGATACCTGTAGAACATTGACAAAGACTTCTTTAACCCATTAAACACCTCTACAGGACATGTAGAACTTCTTTAGAATATCAACAAAGACCTTCTTAAAGACTTCTTTAGCCTAATAAAGACCTCTACAGGACATGTAGAACTTCTTTAGAACCTTTAGAACATCAACAAAGACCTTCTTAAAGACTTCTTTAGAATAACAAAGATATCTATGGGTTATCTAACTTCTTTAGAACCCTAAATATCTTTAAAGACCTGTAGAACATCAACAAAGACCTTACCAAAGACTTCTTTAACTCATTAAAGACCTATACAGGACACATGAAACTTCTTTAGAACCCTAAATATATTTTAAAAACTGTAGAACCTCAACAAAGACTTAAACAAAGACTACTTTAACCTACCAAGATGTCTACATGACCTCCAGAATGGCTCCAAGATGTCTAATTATGCCTACAGACCTGTAAAATCTTAACAATGTTGTCATGAATCTATCAAGGCTTCTACAAGACCTCTAGAACTTCTTTACACCTCTTAATTTTCTTAGAGACCCTCACATCAACAAAGATCTCCTTAAAAACTATTTTAACCTAATAAAAACCTCTACTGGACCTCTAGAACATCTTTAGACCTTTTAACTTCCTTAAAGACCTGCATGTCAAGAAGAGTATCTAAATTTCATAACCTAGTAAAGACTTCTATAGGCCTTATAGAACTCCTTGTAGTCCTTTAAATATCCATAAAGAAAGATCAGACAGCTCTAATGACAAAGAAGAAGACTTCTTTAAAGATTTCTTTAACCTATCAAGATCTCTACAGGACATCAGATATGTGTTCAATACCTGTAAATATGCTTTAAGATCTGTAGAATTTTTTAAAAGATCTCTAGCACCTTTAAAAAAACATTTTAATTTCCTTAAAGATCTAAAATCCTGAAAGAGCTGCGAACCTCAACAAAGACCTCCTTAAAGACTCACTCAACCTATCAAGACCATACCAGACCTCTAGAACTCCTTCTAGACCTCTAAATACCCTTAGTAACTTGTAGAACCTCAACAAAGACCTCCTTAAAGACATTTTCACCTTATTTAATACCTCTACAGGTCTTCTGGAGCTTCTTTAGTCCACTAAATACCCTTAAAGACTTGTAGAACCTCAACAACGGCCTCCTTAAAGACTAGTCCAACCTATCAAGATATATATATATATATATATATATATATATATATATATATATATATATATATATATATATATATATATATATATATATATATATATATTCATAGGATCTCTACAACTTCTTTAGACCTCTAAATATCTATAAATATCTGCAGAACTTCAACAAAGACCTCCTTAAAGAGTTCTTCTTCATGAGCACCATGTACATCAGTTCAGATGAGTCATTTTGAAATGAATTCCAGAAATCTCTAACTGCTTTTTACTGGTCAGAATGATGTTGATGATGTCTTTGGTTTAAATTCCAGTTCTTCAAACTTGACCTTCAAACATTAAATCATCTCCACATGTCGCTGGTTCTGCTGCTTCCTTTTGACTTTATCTCCTGAGCTTTCATAAAGGGAGGATCAGGGAATCTTGAGCTGAAGGAGATAAGAAAAGAAGCTCTGAAGAACCTTTAGAGGATTAAATCAGCTTCTATCATGGCCAAGATTCTTCCTTCTTATTTTATTTTAGTGAAAAACCTTTGACCAAAACCAGGTTGTTGAGAGTCCAGGTTTAAAATGAAACACTCTAATCTTATTTTGACTTCTTTCTGTTTTACTCTGGCCTTTTTTTAAATACATATTTTATAGTAACTTTACTCATATTTCTGTCTTAGAAGGATCTATTTCTATTTTTAATCCAAATTATTTAGCATTTGTAACATTTCTTTTGTTTGGTGCTACTGATTTAAAAGTGATTTTTTAAGGTTAATTGATTTTCCACTAAATTACATCGCTACTCTTTTTTAACATGTTTTCTGAGCAGCAGGGAGGCCCAGCTTCACTGAATTTTCAACAGTTTTCTAAATATTTAACTATTTTCTGTGATTCTGGCAGCAAACCGGCCAAACCACTATTTTTTGTATGTTTTTTTTAACTATACCTTTTTCTCAACACATTTACCTTTTTTTAATAAACTTTTTTTAATGCACTTTTCTTTAACATTTTTTCTTGCAGCAATGAGGGCATCAAACTTTGAAAAATCTATTATGATTATTATTTTTGTTATTGCAGATTTTCAGTGTGACTTTTTTCAGACAAACTTTTGGGTTTTTTATGCATTTTTCGAAGCAACCAGGAAGAGTTCCAGATTTTCTTTCTTTCTGTTTTTAAATTTGCAATTTCTTAATATTCTGTGTTTTTTATGCATTTTTTTCCAGAAACAAGAGCCCCAGATTTTTGCTGTATTTATTTATTATTTTTATTATTTTCAACATGAAATGTATCATTTTTTAACTGATTTTTTTCTGCCAGATGATCAATTTTAACAGTTTTTAATGTGCTGTTTTTTTCTACCTTTTTTGTTTTTCTTCTTGGTATTTTTTCTACCAGGAAGGGTTTCATTTACAGTTTCTTAATGAGCTGTTTTTTCTCTTTTTTTATCACAGCAAAAATCTATTTCATGAATAATTCTAAATTAGAATGTTTTAGAGGGTGCCAGTTTTTTTTTACTTAAAAAATATATTTTTGGTGGTTTTATTTTCTTCTTGTTGTTGTTGTTATTATTATTATTATGATTTTTACAGATTTTCACTGAATTTATTTTATTATTTTCAATATTTAATGTGTTGTTTTTTTAACGGATATTTTTTTCTGCCAGATTATCAGTTTTAGCTGTTTTTTTTATGTGCCTTTTTAAAAAAACGTTTTTTAAAATTTCCTTTGTGGTATTTTTTGGAACAGGAAAGGTTTCATTTACAGTTTTTTAAAATAAATTTTTTTGCAGCACGGTTGCTGTATTTCACAGTATTCTGAATCGTCTCTCAACATTTCTGGCATTGGTTTTTTTTTCTAAGTTTAATGAAAAAATAATGTTTTCTGTCGAAGGACCAAACTGTGTGTGACTTTTCAGGGTAAAAATAAAAACACACCAGAGTCCCGCTGCAGAGAATATTTAAAATGAGGTTTAAACCGTTATTCAGCTCGGAGAGAAAATCCCTGAAAATAACGGACAGAAAACGAGATGCATCTGCTCATTATTAACCGTCCCTTCAGGCAGACTTCATCATCATCATCATCATCATCATCATCATCATCATCATCATCATCATCATCGTGGTTTTATTGTGTCTGTCCCTTTAACTTGGTCCAGCTGAACCTCCCCTTTAACTGTGAGCGCTTTAATCCCAGCTGGGAGAGATGCTCAGATAGATGAACACACTCAGATTAGTGAATCGGAGCTGAAACAACAAGAACTCACCTCGGATTTATCTCCTCTTCTTCACTTTTTTATTTTTTCCTTCTGCTCGGATGTAAATCAGTAAATCAATCGATGAATGGATGAAGTGATCGGAAAGACGGAGGATTAACTGGAGCTCTGTTTGGCAGGAATAAAGTTGAATCTGAAGAAGAAGTAGAAGAGGATGAGGATCTGATGAGGATCTGATGAGGATCTGATGAGGATCAAACCGATCGGAAACTGATCAAAGTGATTGACGATGATTGTTTGGAGCTGAAGCAGCAGCGGAGATGTACGAGGAGAACCGCCGAGGTGAGAACTTTTTACATTTACTGTCAAACTACGGGTTTCTGTGGATTTAAGGAAATTTAATCCATAAAGTCGGAATTTTTAGATCAAATATTCAAAACCGTCTAAATTTAAACACTCTGAATGTTGAAATAAATGAAAAAAGAAACATTTTCACTCCACAGAAACTCGGAACAGAATCTGAGGAGGGAAATGAGCTTTTCTTCAGATATTTGAATCAAAAGACGCAATAATGAAAAGGTTTTTCCGGTTCTGTGGTTTATTATTAGATTTTAGCAGCAGCAGCAGCAGCGTTCATGTGATCCTCTAATCTGATGTCGGATAAACGTTGTGTGTCTGTGTGTGTTTCCTCCGACCACATTCTGATGATGTTGATTTTATTATTTCTTCTGTTATATTTCTGTCATGATGAAGGTTCCGTTAGAGACGTTCATCTTCAGCGTCTTTTTAATTATTATTACACAGAATCAGACCAAGATCCACAAACACACAACCAGCGTTGGTGTTTTGTGTCTTTTTGTGGTCATTTTGTGTCTTTTTGTGGTCATTCTGTGGTCATTTTGTCTTTTAGTGGTCATTTTATGTGTCTTTGTGGTCATTTTGTGGTCATTTTGTCTTTTTGTGGTCATTTTGTGTGTCTTTGTGGTCTTTTTGTGGTCATTTTGTGTGTCTTTGTAGTTGTATTTAGTCTCTGTAGTTTTGCGTTGATTCCTGCTGAAACTGTGACTCACTTATTGAAACAGTTGATTCTTTTTCTATCATTTGACAAATCGATTGATCAGTCACAGCTGAAACTGCTTTCTGATTCGTCCGTTTTTCAAACAACATTTGTGTGAATTTCATCCAGCATTTGAGTCTGAATTTGCGTTTGCACCACTGACCTCCCACCTTTACCTGATTCCTCAGATGCCTCGTTACTGCTGTTTCCTTCCTGTTTCTACATTATAAAAATACAGCATTATTGTTAATTATTCCTGCATGTGAATTTTAAACCATGATCAGCAGTATCAGTCAATAATCAATTAAATGTGAAAGTATATGATTCGAGATGCTGATAGGATTAACTGAAACCACAGAAGCTACTAAACTATGCAAACAATTCAGCTGAAGGATCGCTGTCTTCATTAACTCTGGAATACATGAGAGCTGGTTGGAGGTCATTAACCACTACAGAAGTCTTTGTCATGGTGCCTGTTGCTGTTAAACTCCCACAATGCTCTCTGCTTGCCAACATCTTCTGGTCTGTACAGTATTAAACAGCAAAAGACTCCACAACTTGCTGGAACAACCAGGTACTACAGATGAAGAAAATATTGTCAAAATGACCCAAAATGTCTCCAAAATAACTCAAAACTTGTCTAAAATGACAAAACATTTGTTTAAAATGACTCAAAGTGAGGCCAAATTGACTGAAAAATTCTCCAAGAAAAATTCCTTACAACTTGTCCATAATTACTTGAAAATTGTCGTAAAGGACTCAAAAAGTGTCCACAATAACTTGAAACTAGTCCAAAATGTGTGGAAACTTGCTAGCTAAACTCCCACAATGCTCTCTGCTTTGAATGTAGCCTGAGTGACGCCTCCTCTGGTCTCTACAGGATTAAACAGGAAGAGGCTCCACCTGGTGGAACAACCAGGGACTACGGATGATCTACATTTACTGACATACACAACCTTCTTCTTTTTCCATGTCATCAGTTAATATAGTTTTAATCGGTTAAATTACTGCTGACAGTTCATCAATTAATCATCAACATTTCTATTTAAATACGACTTCAACATTTCAGACACACGAACATCGGATTGTTGCGACTCGTTCTCCCACATTTATTGAATACAAACTCTGAGTTGGAACTTCATCATCCCAGATGTCAAAAGTTTGTTGAATCAGCCTCAGGTGTGACCTCTGACCTCAGGTGTGACCTCTGACCTCAGGTGTGACCTCTGACCTCAGGTGTGACCTCCGACCTCAGGTGGGTGGGGTTTCATGCTGCTGCTGATCCTGATGAAGGATCAGACCTCCCGCTCTCTGCTTCCTCGCCGAGTTAAGATGGCCTCCGCGGACCTTCTGATAGCGTTGTCATGGAAATGAGCATTATCGTGTGTTGCCATGGCAGCGGAGTTAATCCGTCCTTTTGCTCCGGTCCCTGAGACGAGGCTTATTTTAAACCTCAGAGTAACCTTTAAAGAGAGGAGACGGTTTCATCCTGATCCTGCAGCATCCAGTCCAGCATTTATCGATCATTCGTTCTTCACTTTGACGACAGAAATCAAACACGAGGCAACAAGTTAAAACAACTACTCTGAATTTATTTTGGATTTAAAAATTATAATAATAATCATGACTTAGGAGGCGATAAAAGGTCTTAAATGTAATTCTGAAAGTCTGATTCAGGTAATAAAATTTAATATGAAAATTACATTAATGCAAAACTGAACAGACGTAACTTTAATGTTTTCCAGACTTTTTCTCACATTTCATCATTGGTACTTTTTTTTATTAATGTCTTGACATTTCAAACATATATGCAGCCCTTTAAAACCTACCATCATGCACCAGCACATATTCTTACATTTTTTAAGACTCTAGTGCAGTTTTTTTTGGAGTATTTTTATTTGCTTTACATCAATATAAGCTTTATGTCCCAAGTTTTAATAATATGTATTGACTCATGTTTTAACTACTACAATAAATTGCGTAAAAGTGCAGTTAACTTAAAAAATTAAAACTCTGTTTTTTTCACATATATTTCAAAATACAGAAGTTGCACAGCTGTATCCCTCAAACTAGTAGAAAAGTTGCACAACATCCTGTGGTCTGGTTTCTACAGATTTCTGTTATGTGCGCTTTATTGTGTATTTTTACAAACTGATCACTGAACGTGCCATGTTTAGTTAGCTCACCTCTGATTGGCTGAGAGTCAGCAGTAGAGAGAGCTGGGAACGGCGGCTAATTCTGGAGCTAAGTTATGGGGTTTTTCTAGTTCTTCTGGCGTTGGCTACGGTCCACAGTAGCCTGTGTGAAGGTTCAATAAACCAGCAGAGAACCAGATAAAGTCTCACTCATTCATCACAGAGGGTCGCTACAATATGTTGACCTGTTTTTACAACTTGACCCATGTTGGTCGGTGTTTCTTCCTGTTCCCAGCATTTTATTCTATCTAATTTCACTTCCATGGAGACGGCTTTCCTTTTCTTCCAAACATCAGAAGAGTCTGACTTACGCTGGGAGCCATAATGAAGGACAAAAAGTTAGTGAATGTAGCACAATCTAAGGTGGAGTACAACCAGAGAATGGAAACAAAGCTGTCTGATAGCGCTATGTGACGACATATTTGTCCGATACGCTCGCCAACTAGTTCCACATAACCAGTTCCAACATAATGACAAAACGCTGTAGGTCGAGGACGTCGTAAAACAAGAATCTCCTGTATACACTGAAATATTTTAAGATGTTTCTGAGGAGCAGCGACTGACATATAATAAATATTTTCTGTCGTGTTCAGAAATCTCACATTTAACCTGAGAAACCTGCTTCGGTTCATGTAATGAAATGAGAACATAAAAACATCGACTGTTCACCTCTGCAGGACGTGTTTCTAGACAAATCTTCTGAACATTTTGTCATTTTGACAGATTTTTCTCCTGTTTGTTAAATGGAAAAGCTGCAGAGTTCCTGGTGTTTCTGGAAATAAGACTTTTCTGTAAAACCTTTTCCTTTCGCTTCTCTTCCTTCTGACTATAAAATGAAAGATCTGCTGTGACTAGAAGTAATGTTACATCAGATTTTTATGAATGTTTAGTTCATCTCAGCTGTTTTTTTCTGCTTCTTATCGTAGTTTGAAGATGAGTTTAGTTCAGTCTGATAATATTGCTACCAGATTCTTATCAACCTCCAAAAACCCAGCAGGAAGTTTTCTGTTTGAAAATCCCCAACAACTGGTTCTGATGTGTGAATAAATCAGGAAACGAAACCAAATCTAAGATTAAAGTCGTGATATTTCATCATAATCACTTTATTCTACATGTCTCATTTAATCCTCCTGTCATGCTGTGGGTCAGATTGAATCATTTTAAAGTTAAAAAAATTATTTTAATTATAAAAAAATTTTTTTGGAATGAAATTTCTCCCGATTGACTTAAGAAATGCAATCAACATATAAAATGGTCCATTTCACATATTTGCACCCTGATCAGAAGAGGTGTTAATTTATCAACATCACTCCATGAAAAAAAAATCAGAATGTAAAATAGAATTTAAAAAACAAATGTCTAAAACTACTATATGTTATATGTATGTCATTCCAACATACATTTAGAAAAGTTTTAGTGTCCTTTTTTGTTCTGAAAAATGAGTGAATTATCCCCATTGAACCGTTATCTGTGAGAGGTAAAGAACACCACTACACTATATATACATTGAAATGATTATTAATGGACGTAATAATGAGATATAAACAACATTTATTGGGATTTTTGTGTAATTAAACATGCCTCAGGAATATCACTGCTGTTCCTGAGAAACCAACCTAACAGGAGGGTAAAAAAATTAGCAAAAATCTGCAGTTTGCTCAAACCAGATTCTGTAAAAAAACTAAAAAATTCTGCGTTTTTCTGCACAACTGTGAAGCCACGACTGACTCAGCTGTGACCAACAGTCAGCTGGCAGAAATTGAGAGGGTTTTTTTTCTGTGTGGACATCAACATGAAGCAGAAATGTCGAGTGTGAAGTCGTCTGAATGTTATCGATGTAAATAAAGAAAACAGATGAGAACCTGCAACAAGACATGAAGAAGAGAGCAAACACAAAGAAAACTGGTAACATTTGAGGATATTTCAGACAAACAACAACAAACTGGAAAAGTCTTTTTACCCCACAACAACTGTTTTGTATTTTCTGAAAAAATCTTTAATAATTGTCACATTCTGTTATTGCTTTAGTCTGTGCACTGAATTAACTAAAGTTAAAGTTACTTCATCCAGTTCTGCCAACATCTAACCTAAAATTCATGATCTCACACGTAAAGAACAGAAGAAGACACCAGAGTAATGTGACGTGAACTTTGTATTTGTCGATATTTCAGCCGATAACGTGAGATTATTGTTGGAGCTTCGCTGCAGAAACGAGCTCCGCTGAGCGTCTGAGATGTGAGCAATGAAGAAGAAGGAAAAGAAAAACTGCCCCAACATTCACTAAATGAACTGATGACCTTCCAGCTGGACCAGGCTGCAGGGCAACATGCCACACACACGCTAACACACACACACACACACACACACACGAACACACACACACACACACACACACGCTAACACACACACACACACACGCTAACACACACACACACACGCTAACACACACACACACGCTAACACACACACACACACGCTAACACACACACACAGACACACGCTAACACACATACACGCTACCACACACACACACACAGACACACACACACACACACACACGCTAACACGCCACACACACGCTAACACACACACGCTACCACACACACACACACACGCTAACACACACACACGCTAACACACACACACACGCTACCACACACACACACACACACGCTAACACACACAAACACACACACGCTACCACACACACACACGCTAACACACACACACACACACGCTAACACACACACACACGCTACCACACACACACACACACACGCTAACACACACAAACACACACACGCTACCACACACACACACGCTAACACACACACACACACGCTACCCCACACACACACACACGCTACCACACACACACACGCTAACACACACACACGCTAACACACACACACACACGCTAACACACACACACACACGCTACCACACACACACACAGACACACACACGCTAACACGCCACACACGCTAACACACACACACGCTACCACACACACACACACACACACACACGCTAACACACACACACACAAGCTAACACACACACACACGCTACCACACACACACACACGCTACCACACACACACACGCTAACACACACACACACGCTACCACACACACACACACACACACTAACACACACACACACGCTAACACACACACACACGCTACCACACACACACACACACACACACGCTACCACACACACACGCTAAAACACACACACACACACACACACGCTAACACACACACACACGCTACCACACACACACACACACTAACACACACACACGCTACCACACACACACACGCTAAAACACACACACACATGCTAACACACACACACACGCACTAACACGCCACACACACGCTAACACAGACACACACACGCTACCACACACACGCTAACACACACACGCTAACAAGCCACACACGCTAACACACCACACACACGCTAACACAGACACACACTAACAGAGACACACACACTAACACGCCACACACACGCTAACACAGACACACACACGCTACAACACACACACACACACACACACACACACATGCTAACACAGATATACACATGCTAACACAGACACACACACGCTAAGACACACACACACGCTAACACAGACACACACACGCTACCACACACACACACTCTAACACAGACACACACACGCTAACACATACACACGCTACCACAAACACACACACTAACACAGACACACGCTAACACACACACACACGCTACCACAAACACACACGCTAACACAGACACACACACGCTAACATGCCACACACATGACACACACACACAAACTAACACAGACACACACACACAAACACACACACACACTCTAACAGACACACACATGCTGCACACACACACGCTAACACACTTGTGAGCTCACACACTGATGGTGGGCAGCAAAGCTGGAGTTTAATAAGGCGGACGAAGGCGAATAACGGGACGCCCCGTTACACCACACACACTTTTATTTGTGTTTTGGTCTTTGTGGGGACCTCGTTAATACAATGAACTCCCAGGACCCCGATGCTGAACCAGGACCTCGTAGTAAAAACTAGAACCTGCCCTCAGTCCAACTAATCTGGACCAAACATTTAACCTGAACCCTGAAACCATCTGTACTGGGCATCGAGACCTGGTTCCAATTTAAAACCAGTTTCTACTTAGAACCAATTCCAGCACAAAATTCATTCCAACTTAGAACCAACTCCAACTTATAAGCTTTTAGTACTCAGAACTGGTTCAGACTTAGAACAGGTTCATACTTGAAATTGGTTCCAACTTATGACCAGTTCTAATTTATATCTTTTTTTTATTATAAGAACTGGTTCCAATATAGAACCAGTTCCTTTGTATTTTATCTTGGAAAATGTTCCCACATAGAAGTTCTTTCAGGTTCAATCTGTTTCCAACTTAGAACCTGTTGTCACTCAGAACCTATTACAACTTAGAGCTGTGATCAAATTAGAACTATTTCCAACTTAAGACTGTTTCCAAAACTGAACTGGTTCTACCTGAGAACCAATTCCAGCTTTCATCCGGTTCTAACTAATGTCCTTTTCCTACTTAGAACTGGTTCCAGCATAGAATAGGTTCATACTTCGAACTGGTACCAGTTTGAAATCAGTTGTAATTCAGAACACTTTCTTAGTTAAAACAAATTCCAACTTAGAACAATTTCTAACAATGAAATATGTTCCAGTGTAGAACTTGTTCCAGCTTAGAACTGTTTCCAACATAGAACTGGTTCCAACTTACAGCCAGTTCCAGCTTAAACCCTGTTTCTTATTTAGAACTGATTAAGTGCTCAGCTGTTACTGAGAACAGGAACTCTTAAGTTTTCTTCTGTTAGAAGGATACCCATCCTTTGACCTTACTTTGGCAAAAACATCCCTGTTTTCCAAAAAGAAACATTTTTTCCCCACGAAAGTTCCCACTTTGTCAAAAATGTCTTTATTTTAGAAAAAAAAAGTTACAAAACTCTGTTTAAAATGTTCCCACTTCATAAAAAAAGGTCCTTCTTTAAATAAAAAAAAAAACTTGGCTGCTTTGAGTCCGAAATGTTCATATTTTCAAATAAATGTCCAAACTTTGAAACCAAGAAAAGCCCTCAGAGAGTGCAGTCCTCCTCCAAGGCTGCTCAGCTGTTGTATCATTTCTGACAGATGAAATCTTGAAAAAATTTGTGGTAGAAAACCATAGAATGTGTCCATTTAATATAGATGTACCCACAAACAAAATGACCTTCCTCTGAGCACAGGCGTGTGTTATTCTTGTGTACGTTATGTATGGATACCGAATCATGTGACCTAAATATGTAGCGGCAGCGGGAATTGATGGGACTCAGAAACACCCCCACAATTTAATCAGTTGTTCCTTGTATGATTTCTAACAGATAAGTCCTGATAAATCCTCAGCGGTGGATTTGTATTAGAATCACAATCATGTGATCATCAGCAGGCAGCTGATGTAGTGTTCACTGGTTGTCATGGTTACAGTGATGCCGTGTCGCTATCTGGCAATGATACAGAAATCTTTAACAAATCCGTGGATCCAGACTATAAGCTGCATCACTGCCAAAATCTAATGACTTGGTCCTTGTGTCATTTCTGACCTTCTCTGAAAATTTCATCCGAATCCTTTATTCTGTTTTTGAGTAATGTTGCTAACAGACAGACAGACAGACAGACAGACAGACCAACCAAGACCGATTGTCTTATAACTCAGCCGCGTTCCTTCGTGGAGTAAAAATATGAATTTCAGAAGAAAACTGGAGACTGTGTAGAGAACCAACAAGAATTTTCAACTGGACGTGTCTTGAACCTACAAGAGAAGTGCACTGGACAGAAATCTTTAACAAATCCATGGATCCAGACTATAAGTCACGTCACTGCCAAAATCTAAGGAGGTGGTCTTTGTGTCATTTCTGACCTTCCCTGAAAATTTCATCCAAATCTGTTGGTAATGTTGCATACAGAAAGACAGATAAATGATGCTGATTGTCACATAACTCCACCCATCCCCTGGTGGAGTAATAAATGAATGCTCTGACTTGAATTTCTGTCTTAAACTCAGGACAATGCATTTGATTCTCCCTTTTTAAAATTATCCCCACCATATCAGAAAATGTCCCCACTTTTTAAATTGTCCTTACTTTCTCTAAAATGTCCCCACTTTCTCTAAAATGTCCCCACTTTCTCTAAAATGTCCCCACTCTGTAAAATGTCTCCACTTTCTCTTAAATGTCCGCACTTTGTCTAAAATGTCCTCGCTCTCTCTTCAATATCCGCATTTTCTGTAAAATGTCCCCACTTTCTCTAAAATGTCCCCCTTTTCTGTAAAATGTCCCCACTCTCTCTAAAATGTCCTCACTTTCTCTAATATGTCCCCACTTTCTGTTAAATGTCCCCATTTTCTGTAAAATGTCCCCACGTTCTCTAAAGTGTCTCAACTTTCTCTAAAATGTCCCTACTCTTTGTTAAATGTCCCCACTGTCTCTAAAATGTTCCCAATTCCTGTAAAATGTCCCCACTTTCTGTAAAATGTCTCCACTTTCTCTAGAATGTCATTTTGTCAAACAGGTCACATCTCTGTCAAAATTCATTCTTTGTTTCAAACAAATGTCCCGATTTTGTGAGAAAATATCCTCACTTGGCCCAGATGTGTCCCCACTTCCCCTAAGAATGTCCTTACGACAACACTTGGTCCAGACGTGTCCCCGCATCCCCTAAGAATGTCCTCATGACAACACTTGGTCTAGACGTGTCCCCACATCCCCTAAGAATGTCCTCGCAACAACACTTGGTCCTGACGTGTCCCCACTTCCCATAAGAATGTCCTCACAACAACACTTGGTCCTGACGTGTCCCCGCTTCCCCTAAGAATGTCCTCATGACAACACTTGGTCCTGACATGTCCCCGCTTCCCATAAGAATGTCCTCATGACAACACTCGGTCCCCACAACCTTAGTCGTGCGTGAACAGACACCCTCTGTTGTCTCGGTAACCGGAGTCGACTCGGGTAATTCGTCCATAATTAGACGCTCTGAGTCGTCCTGTGGGTGAAAGAAGCTCCGCTGACTCCTCACACGACTCGCGTCATGTGACCAAACATCAGCAACTAATTGGACGCTGAGGTCACTGAAGGAAACACTGAGGACCAGAGCACAATAATTTTCCAGCACAACTCATTTTTCAGATCGTTTTAGTTGTTTTTGCTCCTTCAGGGCTTCGGTGCTCAGTTAGGAGGAGAAATTTAATGTAATAATAATAAATCCACAGAGAAACATTGAGTCACGTTGATGGCTGATGTAAACATGTTGTTGGAAAATTCTCAGGAAACAGCGACATGCAGAAACATTCAGACACTGTGTGTTGGTAATAAAATCCAAATGGAACCAGACTCAGTATCACATTTACACCAACAGCAGACTGTAAAATAAAACTGTGATTAATATTAAATAAAAGCCCAAACCTCCTTCCAGCACATTATTATCACCATTTCTTGACATATAAAGACTGTTGAAAGACATGTAAATGTAATTTTGTGAATATTTTTGTTTTTATTTCATTGATCAAAGTGTCAAAGTCAAGTTTAATACCGTCAGTATATTTCTCTATTAGTTAGTCTAGTCTAGTAGTATTAGTGACATTAACAGAAAAATGAATCATTTTATAGAACTTTTCTTTTTGCTTTTGCCATTTTTTAAAATCTGCTAAAATGTCACTAAAATTATAAAAACAGCAAAACTGAAAATCTGCTACTGAGAAAAACTATGAAATCTCAACTAATTAAAAAAAATTTTTTTTACATCAACATACTGTTAAAATGTGTTTTTGAATTTATTAGGTTTTCACAAATAATAATAATAATAATAATAATAATAATAATAATAATAATAATAATAACAATAATGTATAATAAGAAATAAACTGTTCAAGTTAAAGAAAATATTAGACCATTAGAAAAAAATTATGAAATTTTGCCCTTTTTATTTTTAAACTTTTCCCGTATTTTTAGAAATACACAAAAAATATTAATAAAACTTTAAAAATAGACTGTGAACTTGTAAACATAATGTAAAATAACATTCAAAACCGTGACTGAAAAAGCATAAAATTTTAATTTCATAAAAGTTAAAACATATTTGCAAATATATTGTGGTCAAAGACTGGTAAAATAGATATATTTGCAAATTTCCTCTGATTTTACAGATACTTCCATTTTATTTAACAGATGAAAGTGATCAGGTTTAATATTGTGAAAATATTACTAAACTTAAATTGCTGTTTATAGAAAAAGAATGTAATCCTATTAAAGATATTCTGTTTACTGAAGGAATGATAAGTATCAAGTATAAAATTCTCCAATTTTAAAATCTGGAAGCCTTAAAGCCTAAAATTGTTGCATCAAAATTGATTTAGTGATTAATTGATATTTGAAATGTTTTTTTCAGTAGAGTGGCAACTAACAGTTTGAACGTCCTCAAACACATGGTCCCACTTTGTGAAAAAAGTTGTCCACTTTCCACACAAATGTCCTCATTGAACACGCTGTCCCTTTTTAAAAATCTAATATCCCGTTGGTCCCCGTAAAGCAGATTTCTGTGAACGCTTGTTAACTGGAGCTGATTTGGGTTAATTTGTTCTTGATTGGAAGCTACTAGTCATCCTACAGGTGAAGCAGCTCCACTGATTCTTCAAACAACATGAACCCAGCGTCAACCTTCGGGGAGGATTTATAATGTTTTTAAAAACAGTTTAGATGAGTTTTGATGCAAACTGCAACACTCTACTGCAGGAGTGTCAAACTTATGTTAGTTCATCTCAGTCTGATCTCTAGTGGACCAGACCAGTAAAATCACAGCATAATAACCTATAAATAGCCATAATTCCAAATGTTTCCTTTGTTTTGGTGCAAAAATGTTCACATTTAAGGAATTATCTTTTTACAAAACATTATGAACAAACTGAAATTTGTTAAGAAAAGTCAATTCAAGTTCAACAACGTTCAGCCTCAGTTTATCATTTACAACTACAACATTTAGTCATCTGGGACTGAATGATATAGAATTTTACTTTAAAAAAGGACAAAAAACATCAAAAACAAGACAAAATATTGCAAAAATGAGACACAAAATGACAAAAATGAGACACAAAAAGACAAAAATGAGAAACAAAATGACAAAAAATGAGACAAAACACAAAACAAAACAATAAAAGAGACAGAAAAATTGGACAAAAAATCACAAAGCGCCAAAAATGGACAAACAACACAAAAAATTACACAAATGACACACAAGAAAAAAAATGACAAAAGCGTAAAACAAAGTGACAAAAACGATGCACAAAACAATGAATAAAGCAAAACAAAAAGTTACAAAAATGAGACAAAAAACACAAGCGAGATAAAAGGAAACACAAAACGACAAAAGAGAAACAAAAAGAACAAAAATAAGAAAATAACAAAAATGTGAGACAAACGACAAGTCAGACAAAAATGACAAAACAACGAAAAACTACACAAAATTTAACAAAAATGACACACAAAATGACAACAGCGAGAAACAAAATGACAAAAAATTAGACAAACGACAAAACAAATAAATGGCAAATGAGACAAAAAATTACACAAATGACACAAATGAGACAAAAAATGACAAACGTGTGAAACAAAACAACAAAAACGATGCACAAGACAACAAATAAAGCAGAACACAAAATGAGAATAAAGCGACAAAAAACTCAAGCGAGACAAAAGGAGAAACAAAATGACAAAAACATGAGACAAATGACAAAAATCAGACCAAAAACAACAAAAACAAGACAGAATATTAGAAAAATGAGACACAAAATGACAAAGGAACAATGAACAATTTAGTATTTCACTTTATGATCAAAATGCTAAAGGTCAGAAAAAAGACAAACACAACAGAAACAAGACAAAATATTACAAAAATGAGACAAATGACATGAAACAAAACAAAAACAGAAACAAAGTTTTTTAAAAAGTTACCCCAAAAAATTGGACATAAATGAGACAAAAAATGACATATAAAAGGAACAAAATGACAAAATAGACAAAAAATACACGTGAGACAAAAAGGAAACACAAAGCAACAAAAACATAAGAAAAACAATAAAAGTCAGACAAAAAATGACAAAAAAAATTACAAAAATGAGACACACAATGACAAAAGACCAATGAACAATCTGGTATTTTACTTTATGATCCAAACAACTTGTCATGATCTAGAAATGATTTTAAATTTATAGTTTTACTAATTTGCAATCTCCAGTTAATGTCTTCTCTGGAATTTTTACACTTTGAGGACCTGATTGGACCCTCTGGAGGACCGCTTTTGGCCCACAGACCTCATGTTGGACACCCCTGCTCTACTGTGTCTCTGTAAATGTTATTCTCATTATTTATCACTGATTGCTGATAATGTGCGAATTTGCAGTTTCATTAACGTAATTTGGTTCCATGTACGATGAGTCCGAGTTCGTTGTCTTTATCTCATGTTTCAACGCGTTTTTGACCATGAGTGTTTCCTCAGCATGTCCAGCTGTGATGTCACCGTCTTTAGGCATTCTGGGAAACACAGGAACTCTAGGAAAAAGCAGAGAGAGATCATCATCATGAGATGACTGGACTGTCCATGACTGGCTTTATATCTGTGTGTTCTGCTATCGATGTGAGGACCTGGTAGTTTTACTGCCATGTGAGGACGTCTTTTAAACCTGGTTTTATGGCTCCAGTTCAGCTCAGGTGTATTTCAGGGTTAATGTCAGGTAGTTAGCTGTGATGGTTAAGAATTTCTGGATCCTCACAAGTATAGAAGCTCAAACATGCGTGTTGCGAGTCCTCAGGTACCAACACATAAATCACGGCTCAGATCACACACACACATGCAGATCTAGGTCACAGCTGTTCACTACAATATTTCTGTTTCCACCTCCTCTGGAAGCCATCGCATCCCTCCATCATCCTCTTCCTCCTCTTTGATCTCACAGGAAAATGGTGTGAGGTCAGAAGAACGAAATGCTGAATTCTGATTTTTAGCAGATGGAAACTTGTGTTACGTTGGACATCCAACAGAAGTCCTGGATGGACGTCCTGACATAACCTTTATGGGGGGGGGGGGGACATCCACAGACGTGCAGATAAAAGATCTGCTGTAGGGTTTTTAAAATAAATAAAATGTACAGAATTTTTCCTTTTTATTTTTCAGATTGTCCCTTTTACTTTGAAATTTAATTAAGGAAAATATTAAATTTAGGTTTAGTAATATAATTATATTTCTGTAATTAGGTACTATTAATAAGATATAGAAGTGTTGGATTAATGATTTGATAAGATTTTTTTTGTCTTTATGGCTTTTTTTGTATTTTTGAAAGACAAAAAGTCACAAAAATGACAAAAGAAACTGAATTTACATCTAATGTACAGCAGCATTAAAAATGTGTGAATAACCGAGGAAAAAAGGGTTCCAATTTATTGTAATTTCATTTTATTTTTAATTTCAAAGAAAGTTCTCTATTTTGGGTATAAAAGTAATAAATATTTAATTTTTATTTCTTAGATAAAGACATTTCTTACATAATTAGATGCCATTTGTAAAGAAGAAAATAAAAAGGATACATTTTAAATGGACGTATTGGTTCTGTAATTTTTTATTTGTTAAATATTTTTAAAAATAATAATATTACAAAAATCGACTGAACTGACATGTCTAATACAAAATAATATTATGCAGCTGTATATGTGTCTGTAACATTTCCATTTTTTAAGAAAAAAGAAAGAAAAAGGATTTTTTTTAAACATTAAAAGTGATAAATATAATTTTGTAAATGTGATTTAACAGACCATTTTTTAAAAATTTAACCATAACACAGGAACTATATTCCTAAAGTTTGATGCAATCAGTGACGGTAAACAGTAAATTCAACCTGCCAACCCACTGCAGTCAGAAAATAATCAACAAAACACACAGGTTGGATCAGAAACCTGGTTTAAGCATGTTGTGTTTGATTCAATGTTCTTTCTGTTCTGCGTTCAGGTACCGGTCGTAACGGCTACAACAAGGCAGTGGACGGAGAGGATGGAGGGGGGGAGGGGGAGGAGGAGGAGGAGGGAGGGGAGGGGGATGGGAGGGGAGAGGGAGGAGGGGGGGAGGAGGGGGAGGAGAGAGATGCCGACTGGGACGAACACCTGGACGGCGAGAACGAGGGCGGAGTCAGGATGACGAGAACCGACACACTTCACTCAACCACGAGTTCAACCGGAACACAGAGGAGGAGGGGACAACATGCTAAGAAACAGGTGAGACAACATGCTAAGACACAGGTGAGAAAACACGCTAAGACACAGGTGAGACAACACGCTAAGACACAGGTGAGACAACACGCTAAGGGACAGGTGAGACAACACGCTAAGACACAGGTGAGACAACACGCTAAGGGACAGGTGAGACAACACGCTAAGAAACAGGTGAGACAACACGCTAAGACAGGTGAGACAACACGCTAAGGGACAGGTGAGACAACACGCTAAGAAACAGGTGAGACAACACGCTAAGACACAGGTGAGACAACACGCTAAGGGACAGGTGAGACAACACGCTAAGAAACAGGTGAGACAACATGCTAAGAAACAGGTGATACAACAAGCTAAGAGACAGATGAGACAACACGCTACGACACAGGTGAGACAACATGCTAAGAAACACGTGAGACAACATGCTAAAAAACTTGTGAGACAACACACTAAGGGACAGGTGAGACAACACGTTAAGACAAAGGGGACAAAACATGCTAAGAAACGGGTGAGACAACATGCTAAGACAGAGGTGAGACAACACGCTAAGACACAGGTGAGACAACATGCTAAGAGACAGATGATACAACAAGCTAAGAAACAGGTGAGACAACACGCTAAGACACAAGTGAGACAACACTCTAAGAAAAAGGTGAGACACCACACTAAGACACGGGTGAGACAACACGCTAAGGGACAGGTGAGACAACACGCTAAGACACAGGTGAGACAACATGCTAAGGGACAGATGGGACAACACGCTAAGAGACAGGGGAGACAACATGCTAAGAAATGGGTGAGACAACAGGGTAAGAAACAAGTCAGACAACACGCTAAGAAAAAGGTGCGACATGTTAAGGCAGAGGTGAGGCAGAATGCTAAGAAACAAGTGAGACAACACGTTAAGAGACTGGTGAGACAACATGCTAACAAAATATGAGACAACACACTAAGAAACAAGTAAGGCAACATGCCAAGACGAGACAACACGCTAAGGAACAGGTGGTACAACATGCTAAGAAACAAATGAGGCAACATGTTAAGACACAGGTGAGACAACATGCTAAGACACAGGTGAGACAACACGCTAAGACACAGGTGAGACAACACGCTAAGAGATAGATGAAACAACACGGTAAGACACAGGTGAGACAACATGCCAACAAAATATGAGACAACACGCTAAGACACAAGTCAGGCAACATGCTAAGACACAGGTGACACCACGCTAAGAAACTGGTGACACAACATGCTAAGACACAGGGGACACCACGCTAAGAAACTGGCGACACAACATGCTAAGACACAGGTGAGACATGTTTAAAAACAGATGAGACAACTCAGTAAGATGTAGGTGAGACTTAATGTGTTAAGGAAAATGTGAGGCAGCACGCTAAGACATGGGATACAACACGCTAAGGAACAGGTGGTACAACATGCTAAGAAACGTGAGACAACACTCTAACAAAATATGAGACAACATGCTAAAAAACAGGTGAAATAACCTGCTAAGACACGGGTGAGACAACATGCTAAGAATCTGATGAAAACACGCTAAAAACAGGTGAGAAAACATGCTAAGGAACAGGTGAGACAACATGCTTAGACCCAAGTCAGAAAACACAAAGAAACAGTTGTTTTGACATATTATGAAATCGGTGAGACAATGATAAGGAACAGGTAAGACAACACGCTAAGACACAGGTGAGACAACACACAGAGACAGGTGACACAACATGCTAAGAAACTGGTGAAACAACGCGTTAAGACACTGGTGAGACAGCAAGCTCCGCTTAGCTAACACTATGCTAACTTTAAATTAGGCTGAATTATCGTTTATTGCAACAGATAGCAAACTAGATAGCCAGACATGCTAATGTTAGCGGCTCCACTTCTGTAAAAAGATGTCATTAATGATACTGATGATGTCACTTCCTCTTCAGGTGCAGGGCAGTAACCAGGTGCAGCGAGCTCCTCGGGCGTTATACTGCCTGAAACTCAACAACCCGATCAGACGGGCGGCGCTCTCCATTGTAGAGTGGAAGTATCCTTTACTCTGACAAACAGATCTGCTCAGGAATATAATTATTGTGGTGATTTTGTCCCTGTTGACGTTCCTGAATGCCCCTTTCAGACCGTTTGATATCTTCATCCTGTTAGCCATCTTTGCTAACTGTGTCGCTCTGGGAGTTTCCAAACCATTTCCTGAGGACGACTCAAACTCCACCAACCATGATCTGGTGAGTTCCGCTACACAAACACAGCCATAAACATAAATACACAAAGCTGCTGAGTGGATAAAGAACAGAGTACTGTGAGAATCAGAAACTGCAAACACTCATGCTAACTCCACCATGTTCATGCTAAGCTAAGCTACACCTGTTCTGGAATTGTCTCTGTAAGTGGTCATACAGCATGTCTGGACTCAAAGACACTTACTAAAGGGTTTCCTCCAAGCTAGTGGTTAGCTAACAAAACCAAGAAGCTAACTCCTAGCTAAATAAACCAAAAACCTAATGGCAAGATTAGGGTTGACAGCTTGACTTAACAGCTAATTGGACAATAACCCTAAGATTATGACCCTTAAAGCTAAACTGAAGCTAGCTAATGCAAGAAGTTAATGCCCAATTAAAAATACCATGAAGCTAACTCTAAGCTATCTGAATAAAGAAGCTAATATCACTAAGTGTAAATGGAACTAATTGAAAGCTGACTAGCCCTAAGCTAACTCGCTACTAACCACACCTGAAGGTAAACCTAAAATAGCTTCTTTTTTTAGTTCACTGGACTAAGCAGCTAACTTGAAGCTCACTGAACCAAGAAGTTAAGCCTAAGATAAATCTACCTGAAGCTAACTCTAAGCAAGCTTGACCTAAGACAAAAACTAACTGAAGGAAAAAATTGTCACTAAACTAAGAGAAACAGGAAGTTAAGTGTACACCCTAACCCTAACCTTAACACTCTTAGTTTTAGCTTGTAGGAGGCCAATGCTAAGATAAGTGTGCCCCTAATTTACCTGAAGTTAAATTCAAACTACCTTGATCTACCATTAGCTGGACATCTAATCCTTTAGCAAAAATAAGGTAACTGAGACAAAAAAAAGCTAGTGCTTAGATTAATTGACATGTGGCTAACACGTACCTAGCTGGCTCTAATCACACTGGTTTAAGCTAACTTACAGCTAACTGGACCTAAAGATAACTATAACTAATTTTGAAGCTACTCTAAGTTAAATGAAATAAACATACTTGATGCTACCTCTACGCTAACTGAACCAAGAAGCTACAACTAAGCTAGCATGACTTAAGTCAACTTACTGTTAACCAGACCTTAAGATAACTATAAAATATCAAATCTTGAAGCTAAAAATAATCTAACTGAAGTAAGAGGTTAACAGTACCAGGAAGCCATGCTAGCATAGCTGAACCTACAAGCTAATATTGAGCTAAGTGTACATGAGACTAACTCTAAGTAGCTTGACCTAAGCGAACTTAAAGCTAACTCTACCTGAGACTAACCCTAAGATTATTAACTCTGAAGCTAAAACTAAGCTAACAGAAGCAAAAGTTAACACTAAACTAACAGTACCAGGAAGCTACACTAAGATAAATGAACCTACAAGCTAAGTTATATGTACTTAAGGCTAACTCTGAGTAGCTTGACCTAAACGAACTAACAGCTAACTCCACCTGAGAATATCCCTAAGATAGCTAACTCTGAAGCTAAAACTAAGCTAACAGAAGTAAGAAGTTGCCGCTAAACTAACCATACCAGGAAGCCACACTAAGATAATTGAACCTTCAAGCTAATGCTAAGTTTTGTGTACATATGGCTAACTCTAAGTAGCTTGACCTAAATGAACTAACAGCAAGGTCTACCTGAGAATAACCCAGGATAGCTAACTCTTAAGCTAAAACTAAGCCAACAGAAGCAAGAAGATAACACTAAACTAACAGTACCAGGAAACTATGCTAAGATAACTGAACCTACAAGCAAAGTAATTTGTACCTAATGCTAACTCCAAGAAACTTAACGTAAGCAAACTTATAGCTAACTCAGATAACTAACTCTGATGCTAAAACTAAGCTAACAGAAGTGAGAAAATGACCAGAATCCAGAAGCTAATAAGAAAACATACTTTTAGCTACTTCCCTACCTGTTAAGTTGATATGAGTGAAATTATTAAATGCGACGTTCAGGATTTATATTAAATGATAGTCAGGTGTTGGTTGGAGGATCTTTGTGTCTTCAGAGAGTCAGGAGGAGCTTTATTGTGGAGAGTTGTCCTCCAGAATAAAGCTCCACAGCTCCTCTTCTGCTGCTGCAGAGGTCAGAGGTCGCGCCTGGATAAACGCTCGTGCAGCAGATGATTGGCAGCTCTGTGATCAGATCTGAGGAGTTTCTGCTTGGCTGCTTTGGTTTTCCCTCGACCTGTATTTACTGGACTCGCTGTTCGTTCAGTCGCTTTGTGTTGAAGTGACGCCGCCACCTCGCTCATCACGCTAACGCTGTGCGACAAACACTAAACACAGCAACTGTGAGTTCAAACTAACGGAGGCAGAGCAGCTCCCACCGCTGGACCACTGGAATTAGATTTTAATAGAAAACAAACAGGAAACCACAGAATTAGCATCTAATAAAGCCTCCACATGTTGTAGGAAAAACACAATCACAATAAAAATCATTTTATCTTCACTTTAGCTTGCTTTATTGGTCCCATTTTGTGTTTTTATTCAGTTTTATTATTTTATTTTTCTTGTTTTTATTAAAGAGTGATTTTACCATATGTATAGTTGTGATAATCATTACAAATACAGAATATCTCCCCTTTCCACCCCACAAGTCGTGTCCTGTTCCACCATCTGATCCATTCCAACCCCACAGTGTGTGGAATAGCATCCCCACCTTCCAGGCAGATATCCCGATTTTCCTAACTGGAATTCTGAATGGATGGCTGGTTTTATTCCTTTGGGAATCAAGAGAAGGAAAGACCTGACTGGTTCTACAGGCAGCCAACAAAGCAGCTGGTCAATGTTGACGCCCATCCTACATTCTGCCCTCTGATTGGTTCCCTTGTTCCTCCTCATTATTGTTCATGACCTTTCTGTGATCTCCCTTCCTTCTTGGTCCCTCCTGGAGCTAAGCTAACAGAAGCAAGAAGATAATGCTAAACTAACACTAACAGGAAGCTAATACTAAGATAACTGAACGTACAAGCTAACACTAAGTTATGTCTACCTGAGACTAACTCTAAGTAGCTTGCTTAAGCTAACTTACAGCTAGCTGTACCTAATTATGCCTCTAAGGTAACTAAACCTGAAGCTACAACTAAGCTACCAGAAGCAAGAAGATAACACTAAACTAACAGTACCAGGAGGCTAATGCTAAGATAACTGAGACTAACTCTAAGCTAGCAGATAAATGACAACTTACAGCTAATTGTTCCTGAAGATAATCCTATGATAACTAACCCTGAAGCTAAAACAAAGTCAACTGAAGGAAGAAGTGAAACTAACAGTACAAGGAAGCTAATGCTAAGATAACTGAACGAACAAGCCAACACTAAGTTTTGTCTACCTGAGGCTAACTCAAAGTAGGTTGCTTAAGCTAACTTACAGCTAACTGTACCTAATAATACCTCTAAGGTAGCTAACCCTGAAGCTATAACTAAGCTAATAGAAGCAAGAAGATAATGCTAAACTAACAGCAGCAGGAAGCTAATGCTAAGATAACTGAACCTACAAGCTAGTGCTAAGTTAATTGTATCTAAGTCTAACTCCAAGTAGCTTCACCTAAGCAAACTTACAGCTAGCTGTATCTAATAGTACCTCTAATGTAGCTAACCCTGAAGCTACAACTAAGCTAACAGAAACAAGAAGGTAGCGCTAAACTAACAGTACCAGGAAGCTAATGCTAAAACACCTATCATTGAGTTTAGCTAATAACTGCAGACACTACTGGATGGAAGAAGCTTTTTATTAACAGTTTAGTGTTTTCATGAACAAGAGGCCATCAGTTCATATTTATTGTCATAGATTTTAAAATTATAAACTCCTCATTCCTGCAGTGTGACGTTAGCGTCGCTCCTCAAATGAACTGAAATAAAACAAGAGTTGATTTAAAAAGATAAAATGTTCGATGCAGCTTTCAGAGAGATTTAGACCCGAAGGACGACGTGTGTTTGTCTGCTATCTTTGTGACGACCGCTGTGTGTCAAAGTGAGGACGTTTGATGTTGTCTGAGGTTCAGACGTTAGTTTCAGGAGGAACGTTGGAGTCGAGGTCGCAAATAAAGAGGTTTCTGTCAATGACGGTCCTCACAAGTATAGACAGGCTGGTGTGTGTGTGCGTGCAGCACAGATGATGACAGAGTGGTAATCCTCTTAAACACACAAAGTGTCCACGTTTAGCAGGTCACACACACACAGTAACACACACACACACACACACCTACACACCTACACACACACACACACAGTAACACACACACACACACACACACACACACACACACACACACACACACACATTAAACACAAACACACACACATTAAAAACACACACCTACACACAAACTCAATACACGCGCACACACACATGCACACACAGAGTCAAAACACACGCATAAACAAATACGCAAAGATGTACACACATACAAACACACACACACAAATGCACACAAACATAGACACACATGCCAAAAACCACACACACATAGAAACAAACATACACACACACCAAACAACCATGTACACATTAACAAATTCAACCACGCACACACATCAAACACACACAAATAAACACAAACACACACACATTAACCTAAATATACACAATTAAACAAACACTCATGAACACATAAACACACAAATACAAAAAAGCACAAAAATAAACATGCAAACAAACATGTATACCTACACTCACACACACACACACACACACACACACAGTCATGGACACACCAACAAACAAACAAGCAAACAAACAAACAAACAAACACAGCTCCCCTCCAGGAGTACTGGGTCAGTGAGTCCGGTTCCTTTATTCCTGCTGTGGACTGAAAACATTTGGGTTTGTGTGTTTCAGGAACAAGTGGAGTACGTGTTCCTCATCATCTTCACAGTGGAGACCTTCCTGAAGATCCTGGCCTACGGTCTGGTGATGCACCCCAGCTCCTACATCCGCAACGGATGGAACCTGCTGGACTTCGTCATCGTCATCGTCGGGTAAGAGAACCACGAGGTTCTCTTACCCGACGTAAGAGAACCACGAGAACCAAGGGAACCAGCAGAAGGTGGTTCTGTCTGTAGATGTTCCCTCTTTGATTTGACTGGTTCCTGTTTCTGGTGCTGGTTCTACCTGTAGACTCTGGTTCTGTCTTCAGATCTTGGATCTCTCTGAAGACTCTGGTTCTGTTTTTGATTTTTGGTTCTGTCATTAGGTCCTGGTTTTGTTTTTAGATCCTGGTTCATTGTTTCGATCCTGGTTCCATCTTCATACTCTGGTTCCGTCTTTTGATCCTCATTCTTTTAGATACTTGTCAGGTCTGTCTTTTACTATTGGTTCTGTCTGTAAAATCTGGTTCTTTGTGCAGATCCTGGTTCTGTCCTTAGGTCCTGGTTCTGTCTTCATATCTTGACTGTTTTTAGATCTTGGTTCTGTTCTACCTTCTGATTCTCTGTGAACTTTGGTTCATTCTTTAGATCCTAATTTTCTATTTAGATCCTAGTTCTGTTTCTGTCCATAAAATCTGGTTCTGTGTTTCTATCCTGGTTCCATCTTCATATCTGAGTTTCACTTTCATCACCTGGTTCTGTCTTTCAACAGAGCCTGGTTTTGTATTTTGATCCTCATTCTTTTAGATATTTGTTCTCTCTGTAGACTCTGGTTCTGTCTTTAGATCCTGGTTCTGTCTTTAGTTTCTGATTCTGTCTTTATTGACTTTGGTTCTGTCTTTATAGACTTTGGTTCTGTATTTAAATCTTGGTTCTCCCTGCAGGTTCTGGGTCTATCTTCGGTTTCTGGTTCTGTCTTTTGAGCCTGACTTTGTCCTTACATCCCGTTTTTTTCTGTAAACTCTGGTTTGGTCATTAGATCCTGGTTCTGTTGCTCTTCTGTCTTCTGTGTATTCCTGGTGTTCCTGTTCATCAGTAGAAACCACGTTCTGTTCGTATCCGTCGTGTTCCACTCTTCTTTCATCACGTGAGGAACCTTTTAGAAGTTCTCAACTCGGCTCAGTGCAGGTGTACGCTGGTGTGGGAATGGAGCATCCCTCTGTTGTTAGTGAATCCAGTTAAAGCCTAAAGAACCGGAACAAACAGCTGCAGCTTCCAGGACCCTTCAGGGTTCTTGAAGGAACACAGTGATGCTTGAAGAACCCTGAAGCTGCTTTAACACAGTTTAAAGCAGCTTCAGGGTTCTTTAAACATCAGTATTGTGTGAATATCTGCTAAATGAGGCTTCAGGAAGTTGCCTTGAAGATACAGGAACTGAGAGCTAAGACGTCATCAGAAAACTAGAATAGAGAGTTTAGTTTGTGTGACGATTTAAACCAGAAGCAGAACCGAGGAAATGAATGAAACAAACTAATTCTGTGATTTAATCCTGCGTCTCTGAGGTCACTGCAGGTCACTCTGTCGGCCGTGTCCTCGCTGCAGGACAATGACGGGACTCAATGTCCTCCGGCGGCCATGATGATGAAGTCTGTTGTCATGGCAACGCTGCCCGAGGATGCTCTGTTCCACTTTACAGTCACGAAGGATTCTGTATGTGGGACGCTTTAGGAGTCCAGAGTTTGATTAGTGTTGAATCTCAGGTTTCTCTGTTTCTCTAAAAGAGAAAAAATCAATCAAATTTTTGAATCACATGAACTCAGCATGATAAATACTCAAAAGATGGATATTAACAGACCAAAACACCAAAACCTAGATATTAACAGACCAAAAACAAACTCCAAAACCTGGATATTAATAGACCAAAACACTAAAAACTTGGATATTAACAGACCAGACACCATAAACCAGGTAACAAGTAAAAAACACCAAAAAAATTGATACTAAGTAACCAAAATGTCAAAAACCTGCATGTTAAAAGACCAAAATACCAAAAACCTGGATATTAACTGACCAAAACACCAAAAACTTGGTTACTAAGTAACCAAAATATCAAAAACGTGCATATTAAAAGATGAAGACACCAAAAACCTGAATATTAACAGATTAAAAAACTCCAAAACCTGAATATTAACAGACCAACAACCTCAAAAACCTGGTTACTAAGTAACCAAAATGTCAAAAAAACTGGATATTAAAGGTTGGAAACTTCAAAAACTGGTTTATTATCATACTGAAGTATTGAAAACCCAGATAATAACTAAACATCAGAAGCCTAGATATTTACACATGGAAAGTCAACAAAACAGCATTTTTAGTTACCAGAACATCACAAACCTGAAAATCAACAGACGAAACATGAGAAACCTACAAATTAGTATACAAAGCTATCAAAAAGATGAATACTAATGCATAGAAATGAATTTGGATATTAATGGGACAAAATGTCAAGATGTCTAGACATTAGTGCTCTGAATGGTCAAAAACCTGCATATCAACAGACCAAAACATCAAAACCTGGATTTTAAGCTACTGAAATGTCAAGAACTTGGATATTAAGGTACTGCAACATCTTAAAATTCTATTTTAACACATGAAAAGGTGAAAAACTGGGATATTTAAGCAACACAACATCAAAAACCTGGACATTAGCATATGAAAGTGTCACAAATGTGAATATTACCACACCAAACATCTCAAACCTGGATGGGCATGAATGGATTGTTGAAGGACAGACGTCTCTTTTCTTTGTCGCACAGATCAACCGTAGTTACACTCTAGATCTTGAATCTTCATCTTTTTCTTGTTGTTGTGTTTTTTTTGTGTGTTTTCAGGTTGTTCAGCGTCGTCTTGGAGCAGATGACCCACAAGTCGAGTGGCGAACAGGCGACGACCCACCACGTACCAGGAAAACCTGGAGGTCTGGACGTCAAAGCCCTACGAGCCTTCAGGGTCCTGAGGCCCCTCAGACTGGTGTCTGGAGTTCCCAGTAAGTCTGGAAGGACTGGAGATACTGGATATACTGGAAATAGTGGAGATAATGGAGGTAGTAGAGATACTGGAGATACTGAAGATGCTAGATATACTGGAGATGCTGGAGATACTGAAGATGCTAGAGATAGTGGAGATAGTGGAGATACTGGAGATGCTAGAGATAGTAGAGATACTGGAGATACTGGAGATACAGGAGATAGTAGAGATACTGGAGATGCTGGAGATACTGGAGATACTGAAGATGCTGGAGATAGTAGAGATACTGGAGATACTGAAGATAGTAGAGATACTGGAGATGCTGGAGATACTGGAGATACTGAAGATGCTAGAGATAGTGGAGATAGTGGAGATACTGAAGATGCTAGAGATAGTAGAGATACTGGAGATACTGGAGATACAGGAGATAGTAGAGATACTGGAGATGCTGAGATAGTAGAGATACTGGAGATGCTGGAGATGCTGGAGATACTGGAGATGCTAGATATTTTTTTTAATTTAACCTTTATTTAACCAGGAGAGATCCCATTGAGATTAAAAACCTCTTTTTCAAGGGAGTCCTGGCCGAGATAGGCAGCAGCAAACACAAAACACAGTTATGAATTTACACAGTTAAGACATGATTAAAATACGAAAAAGAAATTTAAAAAAACAAAAAAAAACCAATAATAAGTGTACAAGCAAGTTATAAAAAACACGTGCAAGCTATGGAAATGGCCTCAAGCACTCGCAGTTTTGATTTAAAGGCACTCAAAGAGATTAACTCAGTTAATTTGAAGTCTTTCTGCAGCCTATTCCAGGCAAAAGGTGCAGAATAAACAAAAGCCTTTTTACCCAGCTCAGTACGAACATGTGGAACTGAAAGCAACAGATGATCTTGTGAGCGGAGCAAGTGAAGATCACAACTTTTCTGTGCAGTTAGTGATATACTGGAGATGCTGGAGATACTGAAGATGCTAGAGATAGTGGAGATACTGGAGATGCTAGAGATACTGGAGATGCTGGAGATACTGGAGATACTGAAGATAGTAGAGATACTGGAGATGCTGGAGATAGTAGACATACTGGAGATGCTGGAGATACTGGAGATGCTGAAGATAGTAGAGATACTGGAGATGCTGGAGATAGTAGAGATACTGGAGATGCTGGAGATAGTAGAGATACTGGAGATGCTGGAGATGCTGGAGATACTGGAGATACTGAAGATAGTAGAGATACTGGAGATGCTGGAGATACTGGAGACACTGAAGATAGTAGAGATACTGAAGATGCTGGAGATAGTAGAGATACTGGAGATGCTGAAGATAGTAGAGATACTGGAGATGCTGGAGATGCTGGAGATACTGAAGATAGTAGAGATACTGGAGATGCTGGAGATAGTAGAGATACTGGAGATGCTGGAGATAGTAGAGATACTGGAGATGCTGGAGATGCTGGAGATACTGGAGATACTGAAGATAGTAGAGATACTGGAGATAGAGGAGATAGTGGAGATAGTGGAAGTACTGGAGGAGGATGTGGTTGTACTCGTGTTGTGTGTCTGTCAGGTCTTCAGATTGTGTTGAACTCCATCATGAAGGCGATGGTTCCTCTGCTGCACATCGCTCTGCTGGTCCTCTTCGTCATCATCATCTATGCCATCATCGGCCTGGAGCTCTTCATTGGACGCATGCACAGGACCTGCTACTACATCGGGACAGGTAGGACGCTGGGAAACACCTGATCAGTCTGCTAATACTGGCAGGTTGGGAGGTTTGTTATTATAAAAAGATAAAGAAAGAAAAGATTTGGTGTTTTTTTTTTTTACACTGAAAACTGATAAATGGTGTCATTTTGGAGTCCTTTTTGAGATAAGATGCCTTTAAAACTCGCCGGCAGGTTTTTGGATTCAGAGAAAAACATCCAGTTAAATACTAAACTACTAATTAGAAGCTGTCGGTTTGATTGCATCCGAAACAGACACTCAGGATTTATTTCTGTTCTTTCATGGAATTATTTCCAGATGAATCACCAGAACACTGAGTGAAATCATGATGACTTTCCAAGATGATTTTTGAATGGGAGCCTATGGGAGCTTTATAGAGCCTAGTGGTGATCAGTGGTACTGCACCATAAGACAGTCCATTGGTTTCACATTTCAGACCCGTTCACTATGTCCAAACCAAAAACCTGCAGCAGCATGTGGCCAGTTCTAGAACTTATAGCTATAAACTGATCGACTGTGAGGCTGTCAAGGTTTTCTATTTGACGTCTTCCTTCCAGATAACTACGTGGAGGATGAACCGGTTCCGTGTGCGTTCGCGGGTCACGGCCGGCAGTGTGTCGTTAACGGGACGGAGTGTCGCGGCCGGTGGGACGGTCCCAACGGAGGAATCACCAACTTCGACAACTTCTTCTTCGCCATGCTGACGGTGTTCCAGTGCATCACCATGGAGGGATGGACCGACGTCCTGTACTGGGTAAAGATCTCCACTTCCTTCTCAGACGTCTCCATAGAAACGACCTCAGCTCTAAACGTTCTGGTTCTGTGTGTAGATGAACGACGCCATCGGCTTCGAGCTGCCCTGGGTTTACTTCGTCAGTCTGGTCATCTTCGGGTCCTTCTTCGTTCTCAACCTGGTTCTGGGAGTTCTGAGCGGGTTTGTCACTTCCTTTACCTCTAAACTGCCTCCAGTCACAAAATAGAACCTAGTTTCCCTTCCGTTTATATCAAAAAAATACTTTTTGTTTTAATTTCAACATACATCAGGATAAAAGTGTCATGTCATTTGATACACATTAAATAAATAAAGCAAATTAATCCAGATTCTCACAAAAGGCCAAAACCAGTGAAACCGACAGAAAATGAAGGATAACACCATGTTTATTTAGTAAGTTATGGTCCCACTAAAGGCTTTAACAAATAAGTTTATGTGGAAGATGTTTTCATCATTAAATAGAAAAATGTAGCATCAGGTGGAAACAGAAACAGCAGAAACTACAGAAAGACTGTGAAAATGACAGAAAGTAACGGAGAATAAAAGAAAACCACAGGAGAAAGTGGAGACAGAAAACAACCCAAAAAAAACTGAAAATGAATGACAACAGCCAAAAACGAAGGAAAACTGTGACTCAAAAATGACAGAAATTAGCCACAAAAACTCACAGCAGAAGCGGGTTGAAGTCATTTTCAGATAAACATCCACATTTTTTTTTTGCTGGTTTGAGCTTCTTGTGTAGCTTTTCCTTACATTATTTTTATTTTATTTATTTATTTATCCTTTTTTTTAAACCAAGTAAGTTAGTTGATAATTAGTTCTCATTTTTGATAATGACCTGGTTAAGAGGCAGCAACAAGATGAACAACAAAAACAGGTTACATGTACAGCAGACAGTATTACAGAAACAAAATACACAAAGACTTTTTATAGAAAAATAACTACATTTAGAAATTTGGCCTACAAGTCAGACAGAAGTTAATATTTGAAAATGTCTCCTTGAGTTCTGGATAATAATCTTCTGTGTTTGAGATCAATACAGGACATATTGATGAAAATAATCAGCAGATGAAACTGTTAGTTTAAAAGTGATCAAACTAATTGAACTCTTGCAGCTAAATCTCAGTTTAATTTCAGTTTTTAATCCAAAGCACCACTTCATAACATACAGAATGTGATTTTAAACAGAGACCCAACAATCCAAATGTCCAACAACAAGCTGCTGGAGTATTTTTACTGTGATATCAGTAGTTTTAGCCTCATGAAGGACCTGAAATGTGAGTTTTAAACGTTGTATGAACGTTGTGAACGTTGTGTGAACGTTGCAGAGAGTTCAGTAAGGAGAGGGAGAAGGCGAAGGCTCGAGGAGATTTCCAGAAGCTGCGGGAGAAGCAGCAGATGGAGGAGGATCTCTGTGGATACATGGACTGGATCACTCAGGCCGAAGACATGGACGAGCTGGATGAGGACGGAAACCCACGTAGGAATCCTTTATCGTTTAGTTCCTGTAGTTCTGCAGTTTAACAACGTCATCTAATGGCAAGTTCATGAGTGTTCATTAGTGGAGCTAATTAGAGGCCATTAGTCAGCCAAGTGAAGAAACTGTGAAGATCTTAGAAACACATTCAGCCGTTACAGTGAAGTCAAACTGACTTTATTACAGAATAATAAGACGTTTAACATGTTTTTCTCATCTAAGAGCTTCAGCTGGACGTCGCTTTTGGTTCTTCAGGACATTTCATCCACGAGGCCTCTTCACTGAAAAGTAGTGACAGAAAACCTCAGAAGACTGCAACTGAAAACGAGACAACAGCAACATTTAGTGTCAGAAAACAGACATCAAACAGTGAATGAAAACAACCGACAGCTCTAGAAGATGGTAAAAGGGTAGACAACAACTGAAAACATCAACTGAAAACATCGACTGAAAACGGCAAAATGAACAAAAATGGCAGCAACTGGCTAAAAACAAAAAGAAAGCTGCTTAAAATGGTAGAAAATGAACTGAAAATGACAAAAAACAGCAAATGAAAACAACAAAGCAGCAAAAGAAAACAAAAGAAAACAAGAACAGATGAGAAAGCTAAATAAAAAAGAAAACAGTGAGTAAAAATGACAGAAAACAGCCAGTAATGACCAAAAACAGTGGATGAGCATGATGCACAGCAGTGACAGAAAACAGCAAATGAATGAAAGAAATGAAAATGAAAGAAAACAGCTCTAGGAGACAGTGACTGAAAACAGTAGACAACAACATGAAACAGTGACAGATAAAAAACGAGACAACAGAAACAACATATCAGAAAACAGAACATTAGACAGTGACAGAAAAGAACAGAAAACAACACAAATGAACAAAAACCGCTGCTGACTAAAAAGAAAAGCAAAGAGCAGCTGAAAATGACAGAAAATTGCTGAAAATAATAGAGAATATCCACTGAAAAATAAGTAAAACTGAGCCTGAAAATGATAGAAAATAGAAGAAAACGGCTGGAAACACGAGACAACAATAACAGTAAACAGTGACGGCAAACAACTAAAAACAAGACAAGTGCAGCGTAAAAGGTCAGAAAACTGGGACTGAAAACAACCAAAAAACCTGAACAGAAAAACAGAAGAGCCACTGAAGACAGAAGAAAACAGTGACTGAAAATGAATAATCAGAAAATGATAGAAAACAGCGACAGGTAAAAGTGATAGAAAATGAGAAAATTAAGAAAAACAGCAACATCAGAAAACAGTGAATGAAAAATAGAGAAAGAAACAACAGGAATGAAAGAGAACTACAAAAGAAAACGGTTGAAAATGACAAAAAACAGCAACAGCAAAACAAAAAATAGAAAACAAACAACAAAAAAATCAAAGAGAACAATCACTGAAAGTAAACTCAGACTGAAAATGGTAGAAAGCAGTGATCAATAGCAACAGCAGAAAATATTGAAAACAACAAAAAAATAGTGACAAAAAACAAGAAAAGGCAGCGACTGAAAGTGACAGAAAACAGCAAATGAAACAAGAGAAACAGCGACTGACAACGACCTGAACTCGACTGAGGAGGCCTCTGGGATGAATCTCCCTCCAGAACCATGAACAGAACCGGCTGGTTCTGCTGGAGGTTCTACAGACTTCATGCTCTGTTCCAGGTCCGTCTTTAGGAGATCTGTCGGACAAGAAGAGAGGAAAGTTTGGATGGTTCAGTCACTCCAACGAAACTCATGGTGAGAACTTCCTGTTTGTTTATTTCACTGTAAAAGATGTAACCAGGATCCAGAGTGAATTATCAGGAAACAGAAACACATCCAGTGATTGTTTCTGGGATTCTACACTGTTCACACTAGGATACATCCCATAATACTGATGATCACACTAGGATACATCCCATAATACTGATGATCACTGTTCCAAAAGGTTCTGTGACATTCTGGATGAGTTGAGGTACGTTGGATAATTTAGAAATATTTTTTGGACATCTTTCATGAGATTTTGAACCTTTTTTAGTCATTTTGGGTGATTTTTAACTAATTAAAGGAAGGTTTTGAATCATTTAAACAGGCTGTTTTGAGTAGTTTTGTAAATGCTTTGGGGCTTTTGGATGAATTATGAGGCATTTGGACTATTTTTGAGTGATTTTGGACAAACTGACACAGTAAAATGAAGAGAAACCAGATTTAGACTGTGGCACCTGAAGTGGATGTTAAAATTACCTGGAAATTAAATGGATCATTTTTAAGTGACCGTGGACACATTTTTTGGTTAAAATTGACCTTATTTCAGACAGAATTTTTGTCATTTTAGTCAAATTTTGAAGTATTCTGGACAATTTTTGTCTCTTTGGAAAAGTTTTCAGATATTTTGAATAAAATGTAAACCACTACAAAGCCTTGTGGGTTATTTTCAGATGAGCATTTTCATTTTGGGAAAGTTTTGCACAATTTTCAAGTGAGTGTGGAGACTTTTCTTCAGCATTTTGGTTGAACTCATTGGAACTAGTTTGAGCTCATTAGGAAAAATTTTGAATAATTTTGGAAAAGGTTTTTCCATTTTATCCATTTTTTTTAGTCTTTCAGGACCATTTACACTCATTTTGGTGAAATTCTGAGTCAGTTTATTACATTTTCTGAGTAATTTTGACCTTTTCTTTCATTTTTGAACAGCATTGAGGATATGTTTCAGGTATTTTGGACAATTTTGTAGTCATTTCGGGCAACTAGTAGTTGTTTCTTGACTAGACTAGAAAAATGATGCTGATTAGAAACCAGATTTAGTGACCAGAAGCTGTTCTGTTCACTTAAACTTCACTAATTAGCTGATGTAAAACTGATCTGATGTCAGTTTTTACCAGAACTCAGATGTGTTTTTCCTCCTAAATGTCATGGTTCTATCTGCTGGACTGATGAAGCTCTGAGGATCAGAAATGATGGAAAAAGTCCATTAAAAAGTGAGAAATCTGGACCCACCTCTATGGACTTCAAGGACCTGGAATGTTCTAAGTGAGACTAAACTTAAAGACTGGAAGCAGGAAAGGAGAACGTCCCCTGGAGAAAGTTGTAGAGTAGATCTACTGACAACTGGAGAAAGTTCTAGAGTAGACCTACTGACAACTGGAGAAAGTTCTAAAGTAGACCTATCGACACCTGGAGAAAGTTCTAGAGTAGACCTACCGACAACTGCAACTGGAGAAAGTTCTAGAGTAGACCTACTGACTACTGGAGAAAGTTCTAGAGTAGACCTACCGACAACTGGAGAAAGTTCTAGAGTAGACCTATCGACACCTGGAGAAAGTTCTAGAGTAGACCTACCGACAACTGGAGAAAGTTCTAGAGTAGACCTACTGACAACTGGAGAAAGTTCTAGAGTAGCTCTACCGACAACTGGAGAAAGTTCTAGAGTAGACCTACCGACAACTGGAGAAAGTTTTAGAGTAGACCTACTGACACTTGGAGAAAGTTCTAGAGTAGACCTACTGACAACTGGAGAAAGTTCTAAAGTAGACCTACCGACAACTGGAGAAAGTTCTAGAGTAGACCTATCGACACCTGGAGAAAGTTCTAGAGTAGGCCTACCGACAACTGAAGAAAGTTCTAGAGTAGACCTACCAACTACTGGAGAAAGTTCTAGAGTAGACCTACCGACAACTGGAGAAAGTTTTAGAGTAGACCTACTGACACTTGGAGAAAGTTCTAGAGTAGACCTACTGACAACTGGAGAAAGTTCTAAAGTAGACCTACCGACAACTGGAGAAAGTTCTAGAGTAGACCTATCGACACCTGGAGAAAGTTCTAGAGTAGACCTACCGACAACTGAAGAAAGTTCTAGAGTAGACCTACCAACTACTGGAGAAAGTTCTAGAGTAGACCTACCGACAACTGGAGAAAGTTCTAGAATAGATCTACCGACAACTGGAGAAAGTTCTAGAGTAGACCTACCGACAACTGGAGAAAGTTTTAGAGTAGACCTACTGACACTTGGAGAAAGTTCTAGAGTAGACCTACCGACAACTGGAGAAAGTTCTAGAGTAGACCTACCGACAACTTTAGAAAGTTCTTGAGTAGATCTACCGACAACTGGAGAAACTTCTAGAGTAGACCTACCGACAACTGGAGAAAGTTTTAGAGTAGACCTACCGACAACTGGAATGATCACTGATTAATATCTGTTATCTTGTTTTTTAAGCCTGAACTTAAACAGGAATACAAATACAACAATGTTCAGGTTCATGGGGACTTTTTCTGCAGAAATTCTAACTATTTCCTGGTGAAATGGTGGAAAAGGTCCATAAAAAGTGATAAATCTGAACCCATCTCTATGGACTTCAAGGACCTGGAACTCTGGAAATATTCCCAGTCTGAAGGTAGAACTCTGATCATTGGTAAAGTTACTGCAAATGAAGAACCAGATGTTCTGAGTAGGTATGGTTGATGATCTGACAGATTTTTTGTGGAATAATCCTAAAAACAGCTGGATAACATCCCTGTATATAATGTTTCAGGGACTTTTTTGTGCCTTTCAGGAGGCTGAGTCCCTAAACTGTGAACAGATTAATGTCTTGAACACCCATTTCTAATCTATTCAGTTTATACGAGTCTCTGTGAAACCCAGTTTCAGCAGCAGGTGTTTGATTGGATCCTTCAGTCTAAATGTAGAGACTCGACCGTCCCTGCAGAGTATCTGGGTCTGTGTGTCCTCGTATTTCTGACCCTGTTTCTAATCTGATTTACTCTCTGAGCCTCAGAGTCGAGTCGCTGGCATTGAGCAGAGATCACAAAAAATAAAACCACATTTCACCAGAGCTCTAAACACCATCCAACCACCCATCCACAATCACAGAGAGATAAACAGTCGATACAGCAACAGGATATATGGCAACTTAACACTGAGCTGATGGTTGGAGTGTTTCAGGAGACTTATAACTAGATATCATCAGTGTGCAGCAACAAAAGCAGATGAATTCAAAGAAAACATGAAAAAATGTTGTTTTTCAGCCCTGAGTTTTGTCTGCAGGTCTTCCTCTCAGGCAGCACATCTAAAGTCTTTAAGAAACCTGAGATTACAGAAACGTAGAAATTAAACATGTATCTGCTGTCCTATCCGTAATATTTATGTATTTATTTAATGTCTGTCGTGAAATTCATCAGCCTGATGTGCACATTGTTCCTATGTTTGGCTGAAAGTTGATGTTTTGTTGACCAGTTTTCTAAACGACTGATGCTGTTTCCTCTGAATTCTCAGAATAGTGTTTGTTCTAAATGTGGTGACAACTACATAAAATATGGAGAACAAATATGGACACTACAGTGATTTCACTCTTTACCTGTTTGCTATAGCGCCACCTAGTGTTGCAGGATTCCTCGGTGGCACTGAAGCATCATAAAAAAATGTGTTTCACAAAAGTTAAAAATTGAAGAAAATTTAGGAGATATGGCCAGTGAAAAAAAGTTACATAATGATACAGTAATTCCACAGAAACTAAAACAGTTGTTATGTAGTTGTTAGTTTTACACCTTGCAGTTGATGAGTTTTTAGCCAAAATGTAAAGAAAACACCGAATTTCCATAAGTGGCCACATGGTGGTGCTGTAGTTGATGTTTGGTTTAAATTGGATAACAAAGATGGACATAGTGAAATGTAAAAACTAGGGCTGGGACCTTAACGCGTTAATTTCGATTAATTAATTAATTACAGCAAAAATAACGCGTTAAACATATTAACGCAATTAGTTGCAACCTCCTCAGTTCCCTCATTTCTGCCACACCAGTAACTCTGATGAACACTCCAGCCCAGTAGGTGGCAGTAATGAACCTGAAGTCTGTTTGTAGCCACGAAGAAGAAGCACAGGAAGCACTGAGTGAAGTCAGGCTCTGGTGAACAGTGAAGGAAGATGAGATTGAGCTTGTTGGACAGAAAGTTTCCTTTTAAAAATCTTCCTGATGGCAGCTTGGATAAAAGCCTGGTTGTGTGTAAATTGTACAACAAAGAGTTTTCTGATCACTGCGTCACTTCAAGCCAACGGTATCACCTCAATGTAAAACATGTTGCTGTTAGCACCAGAGCTAACGTTAGCTACGAGTCATGCTAACGGCTAACGGTGTAGCCATCCCATAATAGACCACTTTTCTACACAGTGCTTGAGTTTACAAAAAGTCTTAAAATGTTGAATAAAATCGCTATAATTGCACTTAGATTTACAGTAATCTGTGAATGTAGCAGCCAGATGAAAAATGCAGATAAATAGAAATGAAACATTTTTGTGGTTTAAGTTTTTATTCCGGGATGCACAGTGGTGTAGTGGTTAGCACTTTCACCTTGCAGCGAGAAGATCCCTGGTTTGCGTCCCGGCTTTCCCGGGATCTTTCTGCATGGAGTTTGCATGTTCTCCCTGTGCATGCGTGGGTTTTCTCCAGGTACTCCGGCTTCCTCCCACAGTCCAAAAATATGCTGAGGTTAATTGATCATTCTAAATTGCCCGTAGGTGTGAATGTGAGAGTGATTGTTTGTCTCTGTATGTAGCCCTGTGACAGACTGGTGACCTGTCTAGGGTGTCCCCTGCCTTCACCTGAGTCAGCTGGGATAGACTCCAGCCCCCCCCCATGACCTTAGTGAGGATTAAGCAGTGTATAGATAATGGATGGATGGATGGAAGTTTTTATTCCGTCAAGGCTCTGCCTCCTTGGAGGAGGAATAACCTAAACAACACAAATATCTCTTTTAATAACTTAATTATAAACTTTTTGTTTGTACAAAAATTACATAAATAAAAATTGATATTCCTATAAAAAGAACCATCAAAATTCCACCATTTATCAGACCCAGAAAAGATGAAAACAGAATGAATCTCTGGATTTTCAACTTACTGCAGCTCCTTGAACTACTTATGCTGATTTTATGTGCCATACAGTGGAAAAAACAACTAAATTCAGGCTTTAAGTCATTGAAATCACTTTTTTCTATATGTCCCATTTTCCTTTTTTAAAATAAATTTTAAATTATAAACATGTATATGTCTATTCATCGATTCAACTGTCAACCACAATTTTATTTAAATTGAAAAACTTCACTTATTGTGTCAAATATTGCTATTTACAAAACTGCAATTAATTGCGATTAATTAATTACAAAGCCTGTAATTTATTAGATTAAATTTTTTAATCGCATCCCACCACTAGTAAAAACTAAATACAGACAAAAGTAACAGTGCAGTACCACTGAGTGCCACTAGGCTCCATAAAACTCCCATAGAGTCCCCTTCAAAACCAACATAAAATATAAGTCACTGCATTTTTTCTACAAGTCATTGTGATTTTATTTATTAAATTTAAATAGAAAACCTGTATTCTCTAGTAGTATTAGAGGGTAAATGTAGTACTAGAGGGTAAATGTAGTATTAGAGGGTAAATGTAGTACTAGAGGGTAAATGTAGTATTAGAGGGTAAATGTAGTACTAGAGGGTAAATGTAGTATTAGAGGGTAAATGTAGTATTAGATGGTAGGATGTACTGTAGTAAACCTGTATTTTCTCCATGATGTCAGTAGATCAGCTGTAGTTCCTGGTTGTTCCACCAGGTGGAGCCACTTCCTGTTTAATCCTGTAGAGACCAGAGGAGGCGTCACTCAGACTACAGTTCATGTTAAAGCAGAGAGCATTGTGAGAGTTTAGCAGCTACGGGCACCATGACAAAGACTTCTGTGGTTGTTAATGACCTCTAACCAGAGTTCACATATTCAAAATGAGCTGAATCATGCCCACCCCAGCAGAACATACAACCATGCTGATATAAGAAATAACATCATCAGCATATTGAATGATCTTTACAAGAATAATGTTCCTGATTATCAGCTATGAAAACTTAGTATGAACATCTGGAAAGTGTCCAGAAAAACTGCAACTTTGACATCTTGAAACTTAGACAAAAAACAAAAGGATCTGAAACCACCACAAGGAGACACAAAAAACACAAAACTACCACAAAGAGACACAAAACAACCACAAAGAGACACAGACACAAAACAACCACAAAGAGACACAAAATCACCACAAAAACACACAAAATTACCCCCCCAAAAACACTCAAAACAGCCCCAAAGAAAAATCAAACCACACACCTGAAAAACCTAAAGTTTAAAACCTTGGAAGAATCCAGACAAACTGTTGAGCTTCTTGAAACTTTGACATAAACAAAGAATCAGGCTGAGGTTTGTACCCATACCACCAGTTAAAGAACACATCGATGAGGCTCACCTGGTTAAACAGGATTGATTCTGAACCTTGGATTGATGTTTTCATGTTTTTACCCCTCAGTAAAGGCTGAAAATGCCCCCAAAAGACCCTGAAACTAAAAGAAAACATGTCAGTTTGGATCATCCCAACCATAAATCCTGTTCTTTACTGTTTAACACTCACCAGTCGGTGGTTTTATCATCACCTGTACGTACGGTTTGTGGTAGCTTCACATGTTCATGGCTGTTTCTGTCTTCTGTCCATCAGCGAGTCTTCCTGCCAGTGAAACAGCGTCTGAAAACACCGAGAACATCGATGAGGAACACACCAACTGCTGCCAGGCCTGCTGGTAACACACACTGTTATTACTCTGTGTTTGATGCAGGTAGATGTCAGTTTTATCAGCACAGCGCCCCCCTCTGGTCACACACTAGAGCTGCTGCAGTGACCTAAACTGTGTTTTTTGTTTCAGTGCTCGGATGATGAAGATCGGCTGCTGGTGAGTTCGCTGACCGTCAAGTTTTCAGATCTCTCGCCTCCTTTGCTTTGCTGATTCTGTTTTTCCGTTCCAGTCGGACGCTGCGACGCTGGAATCGAGTCTGTCGGAGAACGTGTCGCACCGCCGTCAAGTCGGTGACCTTCTATTGGCTGGTCCTGCTGCTCGTCTTCCTCAACACCTCCCTAAGCGCCTCCGAGCACTACAATCAACCTGATTGGCTGACACAAGTGCAGGGTAACGACAGGCTCCTCCCACTCCTCCCTGTGCAGCTTATGGGTTTTTAGCTTCACTGTGGCTCGTTTTTAAAGTCCTGCAGCTCTGTGGAACCAGAACACCATGAAGGAAAGAGAACTCAGAGACGTCTTCTGTCAGGAGGAACCGAATAAAAGAAAACATTCAAAATGTGGAACAAAACTATGAAAATATGACACAAAGACACAATTGTGGGAAAATGCTGGACATCTGGATGACAGGTTTATTCAATTTTTTAAAAATAGCAACCAAAATATGACAAAGTGATCACAAAAATATGTAAAGAAAACAAAATGTGACACGAAATGACAACCACAGAGACAAAGAATAATCTCCAAAAAGACACAAATCAACCAAAATGTAACATAAAACGATGAATCTGTGACACAAAGCGATCACAAAAAGACTTAAAACAAAAATGTAACACAAAATGACCGAAATGTGGAAGAATGATCACAGAAAGATGCAAAATAACCCTAGTACAAAACAAAATAACCAAAATGTTATACAAAGTGTCCAAATTAAGACACAAAACAATCACAAAGACATAAAACATCCAAAATGTGAAACGAAACTATCAAAATACGACACAAAGACACAACTGTTGGAAAATGTTGGACATCTGGATGACAGATTTATTCCATTTTTGTAAAATATCAACCAAAATATGACAAAGTGATCACAAAAAGATGTGAAGAAAACAAAATGTGACACGAAATGACAAAAATGTGACGCAAAATGACCACAGAAAGATAAAAAAAACAACCACAAAGAAACAAAAAACAACAGACAAAAGACATAAATTAACCAAAATGTGACACAAAATGATGAAACTGTAACGCAAAGGGATCACAAAAAGACGTAAAACAACAAAAATATAATGCAAAATGTGGAAAAAATGATGACAAAAAGATGCAAAATAACCAAAACGTGACATAAATTGACCACAGAAAGATGTAAATAAAAATCAGTGATACCAGTTTAGTTTGTGTTGTTGTAAAATAATCAGCCAGGAGCTGCTCAGAGATCAGATTAAAGAAAACAAACAGCTGTCAAATCAGCAGATGTCAGATCAATTTAGTTACATGTTGTTGTGTGTCTGTTGTGTTCCAGACATAGGCAACAAGGTGCTGCTGAAGATGTACAGTCTGGTTGTGTTGTTGTGTTATTGTTGTGTTATTACTGTGTTATTGTTGTGTTACTGTTGTGTTATTACTGTGTTATTGTTGTGCTATTACTTGTTATTACTGTGTTATTATTGTGTTGTTGTTGTGTATCCAGACATAGCCAACAAGGTTCTGCTGTCCCTGTTCACGGTGGAGATGTTGCTGAAGATGTACAGTCTGGTTGTGTTATTGTTGTGTTATTGTTGTGTATCCAGACATAGCCAACAAGGTGCTGCTGTCCCTGTTCACGGTGGAGATGCTGCTGAAGATGTAGTCTGGTTGTGTTACTGTTGTGTTATTGTTGTGTTATTACTGTGTTATTGTTGTGTTATTGTTGTGTATCCAGACATAGCCAACAAGGTGCTGCTGTCCCTGTTCACGGTGGAGATGCTGCTGAAGATGTACAGTCTGGGTCTGGCTCACTACTTCGTGGCCTTCTTCAACCGCTTCGACTGCTTCGTGGTCTGTGGAGGAATCATGGAGACCATCCTGGTGGAGATGGACATCATGCCTCCTCTGGGGATCTCAGTGCTGCGCTGTGTCCGGCTGCTGCGCATCTTCAAGGTCACACGGTACGACAACACACACACAACAACAACACAATAACACAATAAACATTATAAACACAATAACATAACAACACAATAAACACACACACGGTCGGAGAACACACAGACTCATAAAAACAGTAAACACGATAACACACACAGACACACACACACTCGATACATTCAAACAACCGACCACACAAAACCCACAAAAACTCACAAATAAACACACATACCAATACACAAAGCACCTGCACACATAAACACACAAAATCAGACACAAAGGCATGTACAAATACACAAACACACACACATGTAAACACAAACATGAACAACTAAACAAACACATGCACACACTAAAACACACAATCTAAAGCTACGTGTCCACTAGATGTGATTTCCCTGCATGTCAACGCGCCGCATGTGAAAATCGTCTGCATGGTGACAAGTATTTCTGAAAGCATTTGAGGCAAGAAGTAAGCTGATGTGAAACGCACAACAACCGGACCAGCATGCGACATGCAGTGTGTTTCCCCGGAGCTCATTTGCATAAAGTAGACTCGACTTCTACTTTATGCAAATTTGATGCATCACGAAACTTTCCTCAAACGTCTGAACTAGCCGTCGGTGAACTAAAACCTGGACAGATTCAGCTGCTGCACAGATTATTTCTGCCTTAAATGATTTCAGGAATACTTTTCGCTGACGTGTTTTCGAAATAAACGGAAAATAAACGGAAAGTTTGCGGCTCATCTGTCGGACCATCAAGCTGAAGCGCCTTCATGTGACCTTTAGTGTCCCGCTAGTGACCGCCCACCATGTGGATGATTTTCAGATGAGGTGAAAAACACATCTAGTGGACACACACACGCAAACACACACAACAAATTCAACCATACACAATCACACATGCTAACAAACACGCAAATACACACATACAAATACACAAACATACGAAAACATAAACAAACAAGATAGAAATGCATATATACAAACACACACACCATCAAAACACACAGAAATAAACACAAACACACACAACAAATTCAACCATACACAATCACACATGCTAACAAACACACAAACACAAACTCAGAAATAAACAAACACCTAAACAAACCTATAAAGTCATATATACACAAACATCAGTCCGTGTCCTGATGATGTCACTGTGTCCTGCGCAGCCATTGGACGGCTCTGTCCAACCTGGTGGCGTCGCTGCTGAACTCCATGAAGTCGATCGCCTCGCTGCTGCTGCTGCTCTTCCTCTTCCTCATCATCTTCGCTCTGCTCGGGATGCAGCTGTTCGGGGGGAAGTTCAACTTCGATGAGACGCAGACCAAACGCAGCACCTTCGACGCCTTCCCGCAGGCGCTGCTCACCTGCTTCCAGGTAAGACACGCCCTCTCTGATGTCACAGCGAGCTGGAGGAAGGGGCGTGTTCTGATGATGTCGCTGTGTTCAGATCCTGACAGGTGAGGACTGGAACGTGGTCATGTATGACGGCATCATGGCGTACGGCGGCCCCGTGTTCCCAGGGATGATCGTCTGCGTTTACTTCGTCATCCTCTTCATCTGCGGTAACTGTATCCATGGCGACCACATTTTAATTGGCTAAGACAGAGGTGGTTTCTTTCCTGAATGACACTGAAAGTGAAACCAGATATCATTTAGTTTGAGATAAACTGATATTCTGTTCAAACAACATGCGTGTTCATTTTTAAACTAAAGCATGTGTCGCCCCCTGGTGGCTGGTTGCAGTACTGGTTATAAGCCCCGCCCCCTCTATTTGAGCCTATAGATTAGTCAAACTGTCACGTTAGCTTCGTCTTATCATGCTAGAAACCACAGAGACACTAAACAGCCACAAAGACACAAAATTTACAGCAAAGACTCACAAGATGACCACAAACCAGATGCATACACACCAAATTTACCACAGACACACAAAATGACTACAAAATGACACAAAGCAGATGCAGACACACAAAATGTCCACAAAGACACACAAAATTACCACAGAGACACAAAATGACCAAAAAATTACATAAAGCAGACACAAAGACACACAAAATTACCAAAAATAAACACAAAATGACACAAAACAGATGCAAAGACACACAAAATGACGACAAAGTGACACAAAACAGACGCAAAGACACACAAAACGACCATAAATAAGCACAAAATGATCTCAAAGAGAGATAAAATGACACAAAATAACCACAAGGAGACACAAAATGTTCACAAAATGACACAAAATAGATGCAAAGATACACAAAATGGCTGCATAGACACACAAAATGACCACAGAGACACAGAACAGATGCACAAAATGACCACAAAATTAGACAAAACAGCCAAAAAGACACAGAAAGCTACTACAAAAAGACACAAAATTAACACAAATAAATCAAAGCCACAAGAAGTTGCTAAACACCCAAAACAAGCCTGAAAATACACACTTCAATAAAACATGTCCAGACATCCTGAAAATGTCCAGAAAGTGCTGCACTTGATGAAACTTTGTTGGAGGAGTTCCTCAAGGAACCATCCTGGGTCCTCATGAGATTCAATTTTGCAACCAGCATCACCGTTTGGACACGGTCCAAACTAATAAATCAACCTCAAATACATTTTTCTGTCATTTTAGCTTCTTATCACACTAACGTTTCCTCCTATGTTTCTGATCAGGTTGTTATTGATTAGTTATTGCTAACAGCCCTCATAGAAATGTCATTAGTAATCCCAAATCTACGTAATAACGTCCTGAACGAGGCTCAGACATCCTGCTGAACGTCTTCTTGGCTATCGCCGTGGACAACCTGGCTGGAGGAGACGGAGACGACAAGAAGAAAGAGTGAGTGATGGAGGGAGGAGACATAAATTAAACCGCAGGAGTGTTTGTTTTCTAACTGTCTTCTGTTGCTTCTGCAGGCAGAAGAATGAAGGAGGTGAAGAGGAGGGGGCCGAGGAAGGAGCAGAAGAAGTTAAGGTCAGTATAGACATCTGAAATCTGTGTGGAGATGGTTGGTTCAGGACACACAAACCCACAACAAAGAGACAACATAGAGACACAAAACAACTACAACACCACCACAAAGGCACATAAAACCACCACAATAAGACACAAAACAATCACCAAGTGGTGCAAAATTATTAAAAAGTAACAAAATATGATCACAGAGACAGAAAACAACCACAAAGACACACAAAACCACAACAAAGAGACCACAAAGTGGCACTAAGCCACCACAGAGACACAAAGAGATGTAAAACTACCTCAAAGAGACACTGAAGAACCACAAAAAGGCACAAAATGACCACAACAAAACAGACAACGACCACAAAGAGACACAAAATAACCACAAAGATACACAAAAGGACCATAAAGAGACACAAAACGCCCATAAAGAGACACAAAACGACCACAAAAAGATACAAAATGACCACAAATAGACACAAAACGACTACAAAGACACAAAAACACAAAAAACTGTGACAAAGAAACGCAAAGTAACCACAAAAACACACAAAATGACCATGAAAAGACACAGCAGATGCAAAGACACAAAAAGACCACAAAGAAACACCAACCTGCCATTTTTCTCTGCAGGTGGACATGGATGAAGACACCGAGTACGAGGAGGAGGAGGAGCTTCCTGAAGGAGACGACGGTCAGTCGGGTTTATTCCTCTCTGATGATTAATAAAATCTGAAAACACAGAAACCAGTTGATCAGCTTCAGGTTGTTTTTAGCAGAATGTATCCTGAATGAGATGTAAAAGTTCTTCTGCCTGTTTGGTTTTAGAATCTTTATGTTCATGAAAATAAAATTACAGAGCAGAACAGTATTTAGTGTGATATTCTGACATTTAATCAACTCAAGTTTATTTGTTTTAAAAATGTCCAAATGACTCCATCAATCAGAGCTAGAAGCTGTGAAAGCAGAAAGAAACATCAGAATTTTTCCCACAGTCCTTAAACCAACCATCTGTGAAGTTTTCTAAATCAAAATCATCATGTTATGACAATCCCCTAATTTTTACATGTTTAGTTTTTAAAAAATCACCAAAAATACAGTGTTTGCTCTAACAAGATTCTGTAAAGAACTAAAAATTCTGAGCTGTGACCAACAGTCAGCTGACGAAAAATAAATAAGGCAGTGTTAACAGAAATCTTTTTCATATCTTGTTTTTGTTGTTTTTTATCACTGTGGGCTCATTTTTCACTGCGCCATAAAGTCCTGTAATAAAACAAGTGAACATTTCCACTGAACGATCAAAATCCAGGTGATTTTCTTCCTTCTTTACCGGCTTTCTTCCTTCAGATGGAGGAGTCCAGTTAAAGATGGCCGACCTCGCTCCTCCCAAAGAGAAGGTTCTTCCCATCCCAGAAGGCAGCGCTTTCTTCTGCCTCAGCAAGACCAACCCGTGAGTTTATCCAATCAGACGCCAGATTCTACAAAAACCCGTCTGCCAGAGTAGACATCTGAAATCTGTGTGGAGACGATCGGTTCAGGACGCACAAAGACACAAAAACAGCACAAAGAGACGCAAAATAATTACAAAGCAACAAAATATGACCACAAAGAGATGGAAAACAACCACAGAGACTCAATATGATCTCAAAGAGACACAAAACACACAAAACAACCACAAAGAGACACAAAACTGTCACAAAGACACAAAACAGCCATAAAGAGACACAAAACTGTCACAAAGACACAAAACAGCCATAAAGAGACACAAAACTGTCACAAAGACACAAAACAACCACAAAAAGACAGAAAACAACCACAAAGAGACACAAAACTGTCACAAAGACACAAAACAAGCACAAAAAGACAGAAAACAACCACAAAGAGACATAAAACTGTCACAAGGAGACACAAAACGACCACAAAGAGACACAAAACGACCACAAAGACACAAAACGACCACAAAGACACAAAACAACCACAAAGAGACAGAAAATGACCACAGAGACACAAGACGATAACAAATAGAAACAAAACAACCACAAAGAGACTCCAAACTCTGACAAGGAGACACAAAACGACCACAAAGAGATGGAAGACAATAACAAAGAGACACAAAACTGTCACAAGGAGACACAAAACAACCGCAAAGAGACACAACAAATGACACCTGACCTGAGACCTTTTAATGCTATAAAACATTCCAGAAACTGTGTTCAAACCCAAACAAAACAATAATCACTGATCAGTTGCTGCTGTTTGTTTTATTTCACTGATTCATTAAAGCTTCCTGGACCAAACACAGCATCAATTTATTTCAATTTTTTTAAAAATGTAACTACTTTTTTTTCATTATTACCATAATCTCATAGTTTTTATATGTTTTGTTCAATTACTGCTAATATCAAGTAAAATCACAGAAAAAAAGTAATTAATTTACATTTTTATGGTAAATGCTAAATAATATCCACATCAAAAAATGTTATTTTTCATAGTAATTCTTTCAAATAAAAATAAGAATATTTTTATAGTTTAAGATGAGCAAAAACAAATGTTATTTTACATTTTAGAAAAGAAATTAAAGTTGGATGTAGCTGTGAAATAAAAGGAGGCTGGACTGTAAATAATGTCCACAGCCAGAATAAACATTTTTACAAATATTAATTCATTCTTTCACAACATTTGATTTGAAATTTACACTATTTTTAGTGTACTAAAATTAGCAAAGGATAAAGTTATTATACAGATATTTAAAATTACATATTAAAATGTGAAATTTTAGCCCTCGTGTCGTCCTGCGGCTCAAATTGACCCGTTTTAAAGTTTGAAAATGTGGAGAAAAAAATATATTTTCACAGTGAAACTTCTGATGTCCACATTTTTAACATTTTTGGGAAATTTTCTGAACATTTTTTGTTCCAATCTAGTGAAATTTGCTGGTTTTTGGTAATTTTTTTGTGAGCATTCTTAAAGTTTTACTGATATATCTGTAATCACTTTAGATATCTTTAGGATTTTTTTAAAAAGATTTTTTACTCATTTTCTGAAAATATTTACAAGAATTTTCTTGCCGAATTTGGGGGATTTTTAAAAATAAAACTTTTAAGGGAAACTTTTAATGAATTGTTGGAATTTTCTTACTGAAGGTTTTGCAAATTTTCTGGAATTTGGGGAATTTTTTGCTGAATTTTTGGATTTTTTTCAGACAAGGAAACAATATTTTTTGGTGCCTGTAAATGAGGACAGCAGGAGGGTTAATGCAATAATATAAAATTAGATATTAAAATATCTAATTTGTCTTTCTGCTTAACAGCCAAATTTTCCCTCAGAGATTAATAAAATATTTCTATTCTATTCTATTCTATTCTATTCTATTCTATTCTATTCTATTCTATTCTATTCTATTCTATAATCAAATCTCTCATGTTCTCATGATGTTATTTTAATGTTTCACAGATGTTTTATTTCTCCATGACTGTATAATCTGCTTTTAGTTCTGTTCTCTCTACATACTGTAGATAATTAACTGTTTATGCTCTGAATTAGAAACACTGCCTGCAGTTCAGCCGAGAAGTTGCTGAATTTTTGCAATGTGTCTGCTGGTCTGAGCCATAGACTGTATAATAAAGATGGACACAGCACCTGGCTCCAAAAATAAAGCCTACCAGGAAGTGTCAACAAAACAATATCACACCGTCCACTAGGACTGACTCCAAAAAGCTCCTTAGACCCCAATTCTTCACGGGAGAAACTAAAATTTGATAGACTGCTTTTCTACGGCTCAGGATTTTTTTCGTTAGCGGTTATGGTCAAAACAAGATATCAGGAGGCCGATCTTAAAATAAATCAATATTGAATTTTTTACAGAGCGTTAAAGTTTTGCCGAGCCAGGGGGCGGGACTACTTGATAGACAGTCTGGTCTGGAATGATTGGCAGGTCCTATGGAGGAGGCAGCAGAGATTCGGCTCTCCTCCTTTGGATTAATTCTGATATAATAACTGCTGGTTTATTTATCGGTGGAGCAGCAGAACCTTTTCCACAGACAGTTTTTCCAAAAATCCAAGATGGCAACCAGGAAGTAGGCTTCATTTTCTCAGTGCAGAAACCAATGGGTGACGTCACGGTAGCTACGTCCATCTTTATATGCAGTCTATGGTCTGAGCTGAGTCACTGGACATGCAATAGATGCATCCAGGAGAGCAGAAGTTTTAGGTTTTGACAGAATTTAGTTTGTGCAAGTTGTTTATTTTTGGTAATTATTTAAAAAATTAGGTCTAGTTGTGTAGTTACTTATTTCTGTTGTCGTCTCTGAGTTTGTTGTTGTTTATTGTTTGTTTTTTTGTTTGTGTCGCAGCATCCGTGTGGCCTGTCACACTCTGATCCACCACCACATCTTCACCAACCTCATCCTCGTCTTCATCATCCTCAGCAGCTGCTCGCTGGCCGCCGAGGATCCAATCAGAGCGCACTCCTTCAGGAACAACGTGAGTGGGGCCGCCGATTGGTCGGTGGGCCGGGAGGGGGCGGAGTTTGGAGAGATTACACATCAGAAGTGGGTCAGTGACTAACCGGGTTAAAGAGGAAACACACATATGGAGGCAGAAAACCACCGTTTACTGTCCTAAACTCAATGGATACACACTACTACACACTACTACACACTAACACACACAGTACTACTACATATATACATATATACACACACTAACACACATATGGAGGCAGAAAACCACCGTTTACTGTCCTAAACTCAATGGATACACACTACTACACACTACTACACACTACTACACACTAACACACACTACTACACAGTACTACACACTAACACACACAGTACTACTACATATATACATATATACACACACTAACACACATATGGAGGCAGAAAACCACCGTTTACTGTCCTAAACTCAATGGATACACACTACTACACACACTAACACACACTACTACTACATATACACACTACTACACACTACTACACACATATGGAGACAGAAAACCACCATTTACTGTCCCAAAGTCACTGTATGCTCACTACTACACACCACTACACACACAAACATACACTAACTCACACTAACACGCAGTACTACATATATACACACTACTACACACAGTATTACTACATATACACACTACTACACACACAAACATACACTAACTCACACTAACACACAGTATTACTACATATATACTAGGGCTGGGCGATATGGCCTAAAAAAAAAATCTCCGATTTTTTCCCAAAAAATCCCGATTCACGATTTATCCGTTTCTTTTTTCCCCCTACCTAATCTCCTCACGCTGGAGTCCAGTCTACTTAATGCAAATGAGCTACAGCCCTCTGCAGGTAAACACACCTGATCGCAGCTGGAAATGCGCTGCATGTAGCATGCTGGTCCGGTTGCGGTGCGTTTCCAGCTGTGATCAGGTGTGTTTACCTGGAGAGGGCTGCAGCTCATTTGCATAAAGTAGACTGACCTACTTTATGCAAATTGGATGCAGCGTGCAGAGATTCCACACATCGTGAAACTGTCCTCAAACTTCTAAACTAGGTGTCAGTGACCTAAAACGAGGACAGATTTAGCTGCTGCAGATTATTTCTCGCTTCAAATGCTTTCAGAAATACTTTTCACTGACGTGTTTTTTGAAATAAAAGGGAAAGTTTGCGGCCGAGCCGCTGTGTTTATCTGACTTGTCTGCAGGACTGTCCAGCTGAAAGCTCGGTCATGTGACCACGTAGCGGCCTGCTGTTGGTCAGTGCTGTCATGTGACCATGTTGTGGTTCGCTAGTGACCACCTGCCGTGTGATTTTCAGATGTGGTGCGTTGCCGTGCGGGAAAATAGCATCTAGTGGAGACATACTTTTAGATCTGCGCCGCTCGCCGCCATGTTGTTTGTGTATCAAGTGTGGGGGGGAGGGGGGAGCACTCTGAACTACGGGAGCCCAGCGGGAAGGCGTTGGTGGCGGATGTTGATGAGAAAATCGATTTTCATTAAAACAAATCGACATTAAGTACAAACTCGAATTAATCGATAAAATCAATTTATCGCCCAGCCCTAATATATACACACTACTACACACAGTACTACTACATATACACACTACTACACACAGTATTACTACATATACACACTACTACACACAGTATTACTACATATACACACTACTACACACAGTATTACTACATATACACACTACTACACACAGTACTACTACATATACACACTACTACACACAGTATTACTACATATATACACTATTACACACAGTACTACTACATATACACACTACTACACACAGTATTACTACATATACACACTACTACACACAGTATTACTACATATACACACTACTACACACAGTACTACTACATATACACACTACTACACACAGTATTACTACATATATACACTATTACACACACTACTACTACATATACACACTACTACACACAGTATTACTACATATACACACTACTACACACAGTATTACTACATATACACACTACTACACACAGTACTACTACATATACACACTACTACACACAGTATTACTACATATACACACTACTACACACAGTATTACTACATATACACACTACTACACACAGTATTATTACATACACACACTACTACAGAGTATCACACTGACAGCAGCTGTCCTCAGACCAGATCTATTAACCAGCTGAGGACAGACGTGATGCTAACTCTGCTCTCTGCTAAACTCAACTTTTAATTAAAACATCATTTTAAACGTCTGCTGCTGCTTTTACTCTCACAAAGGTTCAAATCTCCTCGTTCTATCAAGCGTTTTGTTTTTATTTTAGACTGAAGATGAAATGATGCTCGTTTGTCTCTGGTGTTTCGCTACGTTCTTTAGCTCCCGTATGAGATTCATTACAAACCTTTACTTAAACTCTGAGCTACATTAGTGTAGCCTCCATACTTCCTGTTTTAGACAGGAAACATCCTCATTAGCTGTTAAATTAGCTATCTCTGTTCAAAAGCCATCAGCTGGGATGTTAGCTCAAACGCTGAAATGCTGAAATGCAAAAGTGCAGTTACTGTGCTAGCAGTGGCTCTGTTTGTTAGCAGGTCACCTGTGCTAGTTTGGTCCAGTATTGAAATACTTAAAGCACACTGTCTCTTTTTATTAGCCATCCCCTGTCCTAGTGAGTTTCAATGCTGACCTGCTCAAAGCAGGCTTGGCTACGCTAACAGTAGCTCTGGTTGTTAGCTGTTGCCTATGCTAGCTAGCTCCATTTCTAAGTTCCTAAAAAAAACTGTTTGTCTGTGCTCACATTGGCTTTGTTTATTAGCCATCAGCTGTGCTAGTTTGATCCAAGGCTAAAATGCTAAAAGTGTATTTAGTTTTTTACCTGCCACCTAAGCTAGTTGGCTGCAATGCTGAAAGTGCACTTGGCTATGCTAACAGTGCCTCTGTTTGTTACTTATCACATGAGCTAGTTGGCTCCAATGTTGAAATGCTGAAATTGTGCTTGGTTATGCTAACTGTAGCTGTGTATGTTAACCGTCACCTATGCTAGTTAGCTCCATTTCTAAAATCCTAAAAAATGCATGGCTGTGCTGGCATTGGCTCTGCTTGTTAGCCATCACTCCTGCTAGATAGATCCTATGCTGAAATGCTAATGAGGTATTTAGTTATGCTAGCAGTAGCTCTCTTTGTTAGCTGTCGCCTATGCTAGATAGCTCCAATGCTGACATACTGAAAGTGTGATTGGCTATACTAGCAGTGCTTCTGTTTATTAGCTGACACCTAAGCTAGCTGTCTCCAGTGCTGAAAGGTTCAAAGCACACTTGACTATGCTAGCAGTGGCTCTGTTTGTTAGCCATCACCTGTGTTATATAGTTCCAATATTGAAATGCAAGAAGTGCACTTGACTGTGCTAGCAGAGTAGAGGTAGCCTTTGCTTAGCTCTTACACAAAGAATGTGACAAAGAGGTGAAGAAGGAAGCAAGAAAGTAAAGAAGGAAACAAGGAGGTGAAGAAGGAAGCAAGAAAGCAAAGAAGGAAACAAAGAGGGGAAGAAGGTATCCAGAAGGTAGAGAAGGTGTTTTTATTTGTGTTGTTTGTGAGTTGTGTATACTGTGTGTCTGTGTGTAGATCCTGGGTTATGCAGACTACGCCTTTACCTCCATCTTCACTGTGGAGATTCTGTTTAAGGTAAAACCTCCTCCGGTTAAATTAAAACACTTCAGGATGTTTATGTGAATCTAACTTCCCGTCTGTCCGTCAGATGACCGTCCACGGAGCGTTTCTCCATCAGGGTTCGTTCTGCAGAAACTGGTTCAACCTGCTGGATCTTCTGGTCGTCAGCGTCTCTCTGGTCTCCTTCTTCCTGCAGTCAGTATCAAACCTCAAACATAAAGATTATGCTCAGAAAATTCCTCTGCACGAACCTGGAAATTAAATATACACACGTGGACAAAATTGTTGGTAATGAAAGAAAAACCCACAGTGGTAACAGAAATAATTTGAATCTGACAAAAGTAATAATAAATAAAAATTCTATGAAAATTAACCACTGAAAATCAGACGTTACTTTTGAACCGTGGTTTAACAGAATTATTTTTTAAAATAAACTCATGAAACAGGCCTGGACAAAAATGATGGTCCCCCTAGAAAAGACTGAAAATAATGTGACCATAGGGACATGTTCTATCAAGGTGTGTCCTCTAATTAGCATCACAGGTGTCTACAAACTTGTAATCAGTCAGTCGGCCTATTTATAGGGTTACAGTAGTCACTGTGCTGTTTGGTGACATGGTGTGTACCACACTAAACATGGACCAGAGGAAGCCAAGGAGAGAGTTGTCTCAGGAGATTAGAAAGAAAATTATAGACAAGCATGTTAAAGGTAAAGGCTAGAAGACCATCTCCAAGCAGCTTGATGTTCCTGTGACTACAGTTGCACATATTATTCAGAAATTTAAGATCCATGGGACTGTAGCCAACCTCCCTGGACGTGGCCTCAGGAGGAAAACTGATGACAAATGGAAGAGATGGATAATATGAATGATAACAAAAGAGCCCAGAACAACCTGTAAAGACATTAAAGGTGAACTCCAAGGTCAAGGTACATCAGTGTCAGATCACACCATCCATCATTGTTTGATCCAAAGTGGACTTCATGTGAGACGACCAAGGAGGACACCATTGTTGAAAACAAATCATAAAAAGCCAGACTGGAATTTACCAAACTGCATGTTGACAAGCCACAAAGCTTCTGGGAGAATGTCCTCTGGACAGACAAGACAAAACTGGAACTTTTTGGTACATCAGCTCTATGTTCACAGATGCAAAAATGAAGCATAAGAACACTGTCCCTACTGTGGAACATGGAGGAGGTTCTGTTATGTTCTGGGGCTGCTTTGCTGCATCTGGTACAGGGTGTCTGGAATCTGTGCAGGTACAATGAAATCTCATGACTATCAAGGTATTCTAGAGAGAAATGTGCTGCCCAGTGTCAGAGAGCTTGGTCTCAGTCGCAGGTCATGGGTCTTGCAACAGGATAATGAGCCAAAACACACAGCTAAAAACAGCCAAGAATGGCTAAGAGGAAAACATTGGACTATTCTGAAGTGGCCTCTATGAGCCCTGATCTAAATCCTATTGAACATCTTTGGAAGGAGCTGAAACATGGTGTCTGGAGAAGGAACCTTCAAACCTGAGACAACTGGAGCAGTCTGCTGATGAGGAGTGGACCAGAATACCTGCTGAGAGGTGCAGAAGTCTCACTGACAGTTACACAAACAGTTTGATTGCAGTGATTGCCTCAAAAGGTTGTGCAACAAAATATTAAGTTAAGGGTACCATCATTTTTGTCCAGGCCTGTTTCATGAGTTTATTTTTTAAAATAATTCTGTTCAAAAGCAATGTCTGATTTTCATTGGTAAATTTTCATAGAATTTTTATTTATTATTACTTTTGTCAGATTCAAATGATTTCTGTGACCATTGTAGGTTTTTCTTTCATTATCTGAGGGGTACCAACTATTTTGTCCAAGTGTGTATTTATGGTCTCCTGACAGCAACCCAACCCTCCACTGAACTCTTGTTGATAATGTAACAATAAGGGTACCAAAAAATTTGAAATATTCTGTTGTTAGCCAAGTTAGCATGTTAGCATGGTTCACCCTTCAGCTAAAGCTAACAGACTTAGCAAGAAAACAGTTGAGAAGTAGATTTAGCAACCAAAGCTACATCAGCTTTATTATATTATCTGTTATCACAGCAGTGCTAGCTCAGTGCTAGCCTACCGCTAAAGGGCCCAGGCTAACATTAGCAACCAAAGAAAAGGTATTCCCAGCAGTTATGCTAGAGAAACAATATCACTAAATAACATTAGCCGTCATACTAGCCATAGAGAAACAATATCACTAAATAACATTAGCTGCCATACTAGCCATAGAGAAACAATATCAGTCACTGATATTAGCAGTCATGTTAGCCATAGAGAAACAATATCACTTGCAAACATTAGCTGCTTTATTGGCTACAAAGAAACAACATCGTTAGCTAACATTATCTGCCAATGTAAGGAGAACACAGGAGAAACAATATTGCTGGCTAACATCAGCTACCATGCTGGCTACAGAGAAACAGTATTACTAGATAACAATAGCTGCTATGCTAGCCACAGAAAAATTGCAATACTGGCTAATTAGTTGCCATTGTGGAGAAAGCGTATTATGAGCTAACATGAATGGTCATGCTACCCATTAATAAATGTTATCACTAGCTAACATTAGCTCCCATGCTAACTATTTATTACTAGCTAATTAGCTACAATGCTAGTTGTAGCTAATTAGCTGGTGATAAATACTAGCTAACATCAGCAGCCATGGCTTTTCAAAAAACCAACATTCTTAGCTGATTTTAGCAGTCATGCTAGCCACACAGCAACACAACTGGTTGCTAAAGTTAGCAGCCATGACAGTAAGCTGTTTTTTCCTTTTGTGATCAGATCAATGGCTCTGAACAATAATCTTGTGTCCTGATGATAATTTTTAAATCTCTTCAAGCAAACTGAAACTACAGCTCAGACTTACCGATGATTTCTAAACTAGTAATCTGTGATGTGAAACGGTTTTAGTAGTTCTTGCAGGTAAACAAGCAGATGGTGTGTTTGTGTGTCTGCAGCTCCAGCGCCATCTCAGTGGTGAAGATCCTCCGAGTTCTCAGGGTTCTTCGACCTCTCAGGGCCATCAACAGAGCCAAAGGACTCAAGGTAATGAATTAAATACTGAAGTCAGGTTCCAGTCCTTCAGGAGGTTGTACTGCACTCATCTATCAACACTCCTGACTGCTGATTGTTTAACTGATTATCGATTATCGATGTGTTGCAGCATGTGGTCCAGTGTGTGTTCGTGGCCATCAGGACCATCGGAAACATCATGATCGTCACAACTCTTCTGCAGTTCATGTTCGCCTGCATCGGAGTCCAGCTGTTCAAGGTGAGTCGAGACGTTCTTCTGGTTTTATAAAGACCCGTCCAGAACATTAGGATTCCTTTCATGTAAGTTCAGGAGATCTTTAGTCTGGTTAAACTAAATGTCTCAGAGCCTGCTGATTGTTCAGCTTTAAGTTCTAGATGATCCTCTAATAGCAAAAACAGAACTTCTTTCCTGTGTTGTAAATTGTTGAATGAATTGTTGAGTGTTTGAATGTTCTATTGTTGGTTTTCAGGGTAAATTTTATCGCTGCACAGACGAAGCCAAACACACTCCAGAACAGTGCAAGTAAGTTTCACATCCGTTAGAACTGAAGCAGCTTCTGTCTGAAATACTCAACTTCAGCACGACTCATCGTTGATGTTCTGTTGTAATTCTTGATGTTAAGATTTAAACTGATTTGATCCATTCTAATTAGATCCTAATTTATAAATCAGGATTCCATTTTAATTAAGTGACAGTTTGTTGTTTTTTTTTTTTGCTGGAACAAACTGATTTGATTTGATGGATTAATTTTTATTACAGTTGGAGGAAGGTTGGTGTAGGGCTTGAGAAAGGTTTTAGTAAGGTTGTCGGAAGGTCAGAAGAAGGTTGTAGGAACATTTGAGGAAGGTAGGAAGAAAGTTGTTGGAAAGTTGAAGAAACATTTGTCTAAAAAGTTGGAGAAAGATCAGTGCAAGGCTGGAGGAAGGTTGGAAGACGGTTGGTGTAAGGCTAGAGTAAGCTTCAAGACGGATTTGAGGAAAGGTGGAGGACGATGGAAGAAGGTAGGAGGAAGGTTGGTGTAAAGCTAGAATAAGGTTAAAGAAGGATTGAGGAAAGCTGGAGAAAGATTGGTGGAAGATTGGTGTGAGGTTTGAGAAAGGTTTTAGTAAGGTTATCGGAAGGTTGGAGGAATATAGGAAGAAGGTTGGAGGAACATTTTTCTATAGTTGGAGGAATGTAGGAGGAATGCTTGAAGTTGGAGAAAGGTTGGTGGAAAGTTGGAGAACGGTGGAGGAAGGATGGTGTAAGGTTTTAGAAAGGTTAATGAAAGGTTAGAGGATGGTTGGTGTAAGGTTGGAGAATAGGTGGAGGACATTTGATGTCAGATTGGTGTAAGATTGTAGAAAGGTTGAAGGAAAGTTGGGTTAAGGTTGGAGGAACATTGATGTAACGTTGTAGGAGGATAGAAGGAAGGTTGGTGTAATGTTGGAGGAATGTTGTAGAAAGGTTGGTGTGAGGTTGAAGGTAGGTTTCTGTAAGGATGATATAAGGGTGTAGGAAGGTTGCTGTAAGGTTGAGGGAATGTTGCAGAAATGTTGGAGGAACGTTGTTGTTATCGAATGCATTGATGTAACACTGACTGATTTCAGTGGGACGTTGTAGTGTAAAAATGGAGAAAGGTTGTAGTAAGGTTGGAGGAAGGTTGATGAAAGGTTCGAGAATGGTCTGGCTGTGTTTATTGGTTGTTTTAATGTTGTTATGTGGTTTCAGAGGAATGTTTGTGGTGTAACGGCTGTATAAAGGGTGTATGAATGTTCTGGCTGTGTTTGTAGGTTGTTTGAATGTTGCTATGTGGTTTCAGAGGAACATTTGTGGTGTAAAGGTTGTATGAAGGTTGTATGAAGGTTGTGGTTGTGTTTCTAGTTTGGTTTTAATGTTAATCTGTGTTTTTAGAAGGAGATTTGTGGTGTAAAGGTTGCATGAAGGTTGCATGAAGGTTCTGGCTGTGTTTGTAGGTTGTTTTAATGTTGATCTGTGGTTTCAGAGGAACGTTCGTGGTCTACAAAGATGGCGACGTGAGCCACCCAATGGTCAGAGAGCGAATCTGGCTGAACAGCGACTTTAACTTCGACAACGTGCTGATGGGGATGATGGCGCTGTTCACCGTCTCCACCTTCGAGGGCTGGCCGGCGTAAGTATTCAAAGAGGAAAACTTTACTGAACCTTGCCGTCAGCACATGCAGACGTTTAACCTTGTGTCTCCAGGCTGCTGTACAAAGCCATCGATGCCAACGGAGAAAACTCTGGTCCCATCTACAACTACAGGGTGGAGATCTCCATCTTCTTCATCGTCTACATCATCATCATCGCCTTCTTCATGATGAACATCTTCGTGGGTTTCGTCATCATCACCTTTAGGGAGCAGGGAGAGCAGGAGTACAAGAACTGTGAGCTGGACAAGAACCAGGTAAACTCACCTGTCGGCCAGAACAAACCACATCAGTTCAGGACTGTTTCAGCCGAAACCAAATGCACCCAAAGACCAACACACAATCACTGAAAGTCCGGAAATGTGTGATCTCAAAAGCCACAGAGTTTAAAAATCTTTTGCAAAATGACTCCGAAAATGTGTCCAAAATGCCTCAAAGTCTTTACAAAATGAATCAAAACTTCAATGTCAATGTCAATGTCAATGTCAATGTCAACTTTATTTATATAGCACATTTACAACTAAAAAGCCCAAAGTGCTTCACAACAATAAAATACACTAAAAGATGACACGTAACTTTAAAATTAGCAAAGTTATAAAATAGAATAAAAACATAAATTATACTATGCAAATAAAATATATTCAGCACATCTGATGATTAAAAAGCCAGGGAGAAAAGGTGCGTCTTAACAAGAGATTTAAAGTGCTCAAGTGACTCAGCAGCTCTGACATGTGGAGGTAAACTATTCCACAGAGTGGGACCGACAAAAGAAAAGGCTCGCTGACCTCTGCTTTTCTTAAATTTGGTCCTGGGAACATCCAAGAGTAGCTGGAATGAGGAAACTTCAGAAAACTGACAAAACTTGTCCAAAATGATACAAAACCTGTTTTAAATGATTCAAAATTCAAGACCTTTATTTATGACAAACACAATTATACATAGTATAATATCCAATGAAATGCATTGAAATGAGTAAAAACATTAACCAAAATGACAAAATAACTGTCAAAAACAGAAAAATGTGTCAAACAGGACGATAAAATTGTCCAAAATGACAAAAAAAAATCCAAAATATCAAACAAGTTGTCTAAAGTGTCTTAGAAATTGTCTAAAATGCCTCAAAATTTTTTTTAAAATGGCACAAAACCAGAACAAACTGACAAAAATATGTCCAAAAAAGTCATTTTGAACACTTTTTAAAATCATTTTGGAGAAGATTTAAGTTATTTTAGGGGCATTTTTAAAAGTCTTGAGGCATTTTGGTTCAGCAGGACAAGAACCAGATAAACTCAGAGAACATTTTGGGCCAAAACTTGTAAATCCAAACAGTGAATACAACCAGATTTCACACGTTTCCAACAATAAAAACATTTATACATCAAGGCAGATGTTATAATTCAGCAGATATAAAATGATGAGCTTGATGACGCTTTTTAAAACACTTCCTGAGCTTTTTTTCAGGCAGAACTGTTCCAGAGACTGTGTGTTAATAAATCAATAATTAACCTCAACATGTTTATTATAGTTTTTTCATGTCTCTTTTTTTAGTTTCTTGCTTTTTTATGTGAAACTAAATGTCGTCTGTGGTTGTTTTTAATCGAGGTTTTGATTTCATCACATTGAAGGATCATTTACAAACATTTTCCATTTAAAAAAAATATTTTCAGTCATATTTTTTTCATGAAAAAATCATTCTAAGCAAAAAAAATGTCAGAGATGTTTCAAATTCCACTTTTTCAAAGTTTTGGTCTAATTTTCATCATAAAAATCAGCGAATATTTTATCATGGTTTTTGTTTTAAAAAGCAATATTTTTGGTTTTGATTCCAAATTGTAGTTTTTATTTTTGTTTCAATTTTATTTCATTTCACAAGAAAAAAAATGTCATCAGCATGTATTTTTCATTTAAAATTAAATTAAAATTTAAATCAGACTAATACTATAAATTATTATAAATATTTATTAGTCTAATTTTAACTGATGTAAATTTGACAAATCATTTTTGTCACCTGAATTATTTTAAACAAATTTTTAATTTTCTAATCTTTAGCTTAGTTTCTTCAAGACAGAGAGTATTTTAATTGTTATGAAAAGCAATTTTTTTGCTTTTTTAAAAAAATAAATAGTTGTCAAAGAACATTTTTCTGACATTTTTTTGGTTTTTCATATTACAAATTTTGATTAAATCATATTTTTGTCATAGAACAAATGGACATCAGTGAATATTTTCAGTTTTTGTTTTAAGATTTAACTCATTCCGGTCGTAGTTTTGGTTTCAAAATGCAGTTTTTAGCTGCTTTTTTCTTAAAAAAAAAAAAAAAAAAAAAAAAAAAAACAGTTTTCGATTATAATTTTCAAATGATACTTTTGTGCAGTTTTAGACTCATTTTAGCCTTAATTTTTGTTTTCATTTTTTTTATTTGGTTTTAATTTCTTAGATGAAAACATAAAATCTTGATGACACATTTTGTCAGTTTTTCATGTAGTTTTAGTTGAAGTATGTGAAGTTTTATAGATTAACTGTGCAGCTTCAGCAAAACTACAACTAGAGGTCTGTTCGAAAACAAAAACTACGACAAAAATGAGAGTAAAAGTAAGAGAATTTGAAAAAGCTGATGTTAAGAGATCAAACTTTCTAATGTAACAGTTTAAAACATAAACTAAGTGGTGATTTTTCCATATTTCCTGCAGCGTCAGTGTGTTGAATACGCTCTGAAAGCTCAGCCGCTGAAACTCTACATCCCCAAGAACCCGGTTCAGTACAAGTTCTGGTCCATCATCAACTCGACGGGCTTCGAGTACGTCATGTTTGTCCTGATCCTGCTGAACACCGTCACTCTGGCCGTGCAGGTCGGTAACATTTCGCTTCATCTCGAATCCCTGACGCTTCATTAAATCTGACCTGTCTGACAGTGTTTCTGACCTGCAGCACTACGAACAGTCCAAAACCTTCAGCTACATCATGGACATCCTCAACATGGTCTTCACTGGACTCTTCACTGTGGAGATGCTGCTGAAGCTGCTGGCGCTCAGACTCAGGGTGAGGAAACCAAACGCACCCAAAAGCGACCACACAAACAGTGAAAAGTTAAAAATCACCCCAAGAATATGTCCAAAATGACTCAAAACTTCACCCAAGTGAAAAAAATGTGTATAAAATGAAACAGAATATATTCTAGATTAATAAAAAACTAAAAAATAAACTGAAACAAACACTTGTCCATAATTATTTTAAAAAGAGGCTAAAGTTGTTTAAAAAGTAACTAAAATGACTTAAAAGTTGTCAGAAACAACAAAAAACTGTCCAAAGTCTCTCAAAATTGTCTAAAATGCCTCAAAAGTTGTCCAAAAATGGCACAAAACCTGACCAAACAATACAAATGTGTCTAAGAGGACTAAAAAAATGTCCAAAATGACAAAAAAAAACCCCAATCCAAAACATCAAGAACACTGTCTTAGAAATTATCTAAAATGCCTCAAAAATTGTCCAAAAAGGCACAAAACCTGACCAAACTGGCAAAAACATGTCGAAAAAAGTCATTTAGAACACTTTTAAAATCATTCTGGGTGAGATTTTTGTCAGAAACAATAAAAAAAAACTGCCAACGTGTCTCATAATTACCTTAAAACATTTATAGAAATGACAAGAACTTAGTCTAAATTGGTTAATTTTTTCTAATAATCAAAAATTGTCTAAATCTGTGCTAAATGATCATTCATAAGCGGTTTGGAATCATTCTGGATGAGTTATGGGTCTTTCTGGGAAGGTTTTGGGGTATTTTAAACAGATTTAGGGGAGTATTTTCAGTCGATTTTTGAATCAAATGAAGTCTACTTGGTCCAACTTTATGAAAATTTTAATATCCCTTTAGAACAGTCTTGAGGCATTTTGAATAAGTTTGTGTTATTTTGGTCAAGTTTTTGGGAGTCAATTTGAAAAGGTTTTTCGACGTTCTGAATAAGTTTAAAGGTCTTTTGGAGTTTTTAGGGGTGAAAAAGTTCTGATGAAGTTCTGAAATGATGTAAAAAGTCCATTAAAAGTGATAAATCTGGACCCACCTCTATGTTAGTGTTTGTGTTTAAATGTAAAGCAGCTGCTGAGGCCTCCAGCCAGAAGGGGGCGCTGCAGCTGTTACTGCAGCTGTTACTGCAGCAGTAACAGCTGCAGCTGTTACTCAGGTGATCAGAGGTTCCATGTGTTCTCATGTGGTTCTCTGCAGCATTACTTTGTGGACGCCTGGAACTCCTTCGATGCTCTGATCGTAGTCGGCAGCGTTGTGGACATTGTGGTGACCGAGTTCAGCGTGAGTCAAACACTGAAACAGGATGTTGATGTTCTGTTGTTGTTCTGTTGTTCGTTTGGTGTTTAATCCTCTAATTAGCTCCAGTTTTCCAGAACTTTCTGACTTTTCGTTTCCGTTCCAGAGTGGAGAGGACAGCTCCAGAGTCTCCATCACCTTCTTCCGCCTGTTTCGAGTCATGCGATTGGTCAAGCTGCTGAGTAAAGGGGAGGGGATTCGTACGCTGCTGTGGACCTTCATCAAATCACTGCAGGTCAGGGGGCGGGGCTTAATCATGGAGGGGTGGGACTGAATGGCACAATGGCTGTGGTTATTTAGAGCAGTGGTTCCCAACCTGGGGTCCGCGCCCCCCAGGGGAGCCACCAGAGATCTGAGAGGGGGAGAAGCTTTGTCTGCTCTGAGGCTGTGATGTTATAAAAAATAGATATTGACATTCATCAGAGTAACAGACTCACTGTGTCATCACAAGTCTACCTATAAAACATTTTTAAAACACATTTATTTGGTCTTTCTTCAAAAATCCTTTGCTGCTTCGATGGCCACACCTCCTTGACCTTTCAACTTCTCTCCACGCTTTCTTCAGGTTGGCTTCTAGTTCATCCAGATTCATTAGTTTGTGTGCAGTTAGAAAATTACTGACGGAAACGATGTCTGTAAAACGCAGAACAGGTGAAGATTCATCAGTACCTAAAAACTCCGGCTAGACCTCGAGAGTTACCTTAAATTTGGTTTTATTAAAGGACAAGACAGAATTCTGTTATTTGTAGTGAAATGCTCATAAATGACAGCATGAAACCAGCGAATTACGGCGACGTCAGGAAATAAAACACAGTTCGGTAAAGTTGGAAAGATATTCACAAATTCGGACTTCCGGCATCAATAACTCATTAAATATACGTTGTGTAAACATAAACGATGCCTCTTTTCCATCGTTGTAATGTAGACAATATGCTACAAGCCCAGTTTAATCAAAAGTAGCTGCAGAAATAACATTGGTGTCTATGAGCAGCTGGTTGTGTGACGAGTGAACAGGGACCATCTGCAAAATGCAAAACTGCTGCAAACAGCGAAGAGACACAAATATTCAACAAATTTACTGCAGCCAGCAACTGACTCCTGCTGATCATACTACAACTCTTGGTTTGATATAAAACTTATTTTTTTAAAAATAATTTTAGGGAGTTTTCTATTAGTAATGAATTCAATAACTTCCCTCTGTTCTGTAGTGTACTTATGGGGGGGTGCAGCTGATAGGAGGCTCCAAGCCAAACAGGTTGGGAACCACTGATTTAGAGGGCGGGGCTAAGCTTTGTGTCCACAGACTGCTGAAGTTTAAAAGTCAGATTTAGTGATTCAGCAGAAGCAGCTGCTGCTGCGTCACTGTTTCTGAGATTCTCTACATTTCTGAGTGAACTTTAAGCTCCTCAGACTGAAGACAAACCTGCAGCCAGCAGATGTTTTGGTCCAGATGTTGTCTAACTGGTCTGTCTCCAGGCTCTACCGTACGTCGCTCTGCTCATCGCCATGATCTTCTTCATCTACGCCGTCATCGGCATGCAGGTGAGTCCACACAGGTGAACATCTCTCCTCATCCAGTAGAACCTGGTAGAACGTCTGTTTATGTGTCTAATGTCTTCTTATGTTTTTATCTGTAGTTATTAAACTTGTTCAAAATGACTTCACAGTTTGGCCAAAATTACAAAAAAAGTAATAAGTAAGTAAAGTAAGTAAGTTGAATCTTGACAAAAATGATTTTTTAAAAAGTGTTTTAAATGAAGTGAAAATGAGCTAAAATTAACTCTAAACTGTCAAAATGAGTCAAACTGTCAAAACTGCTTGAAGCTCATTCTATGGATTTAAGAAAAAATCTCAAACTTGACCCAAAGTTTCAGGTTATTGTGACGATCTTTGAGTCGTTTGGAAAAAATTTTAAACTGATTTAGAAGTTTTGGCTCATTTTGACTCATTTTGTTGAATTTGTAAGTCATTTAGGACAACTGTTAAATCAGAATTTGTTTTTGTCATTTTGGACAGTTTTTGAGTCTATAAGAGTTTGGTGGCATTTTGAAATCAAATCAATCTTTTTTGTTGAATTTTACTTGTTTAAGTGCCATTTCTTGGTGTCTTTAGACAGATTTCAAGTCAGTTTGAACAGTTCTAGTTCTTTTTTAACTAATTTGGTGATTTTTGACAAAACTTTTAACACATTTTGGCACATTTTGTCAACTGGTTGGATTTGTGGTTCATTTGGTAAAAGTTTGAAATCATCTACAAATTTTTGTTGTTATTGACAGTTTTTCAGTGTTTTTGTTGAATTATGCTAGGACGGGTTTTGAGTTGGTTTTTTGACAATTTTTGAAACATTTTGGACAGTTTCTTGGTGTCTTTAGACAGATTTCAAGTCAGTTTGAACAATTTCTAAGTCGTTTTGGTTCTTTTATAGTTCATTGAGGGCGGGCTTTGAGTCATTTTGACAAATTTTGAGTCATTTGGTTTATTTTTAAGGAATTTTGGAGATGTTTTGAGTCATTTTGACAAATTTTGAGTCATTTTGAGTCCTTTTGTTGGATTTGTAAGTCATTTCGGACAACTATTAAATCGTTGAGAACTTGTTTTTGTTATTTTGAACAGTTTTTGAGTCTAAAATAATTTGGTGGCATTTTGGACAGTTTTCAAATCAATCTTTTTGGCGAATTTTACTCTTTTAAGTAACATTTATTGGTCTCTGGACAGATTTCAAGTCAGTTTGAACAGTTTCTAAGTCGTTTTGGTTCTTTCATATCTCATTTAAGGAGGGCCTTGGGTCATTTTGACAAATTGTGAGTAACTTGGTTCTTTAATAACTAATTCTGGAGATATTTTGCTCATTTTTGACAAAAGTTATAACCCATTTTGACAAATATTGTCATTTTGTTGAATTTGTAGCTCATTTAAGAATTCCAGGAACAATTTTGTGAAATTTTGGAGTTTTATAGTCATTTTAAACCAATTTAAACAACAAAGTCAGAAAAACCACCTTAAAGAGAGTCACAGGTGGTTTATGATTAAAGAGTGAACTGCTGCTGTGTTGTTCGTTGTGTGTCTGCTGTGTGTCTGTTGTGTAGACGTTTGGGAAGATTGCGATGCAGGACTACACTCAGATCAACAGGAACAACAACTTCCAGACGTTTCCTCAGGCTGTCCTGCTGCTCTTCAGGTCAGATCTTCCTCTTCCTCTTCCTCTTCGTCCTGTGTTGTGTTCGGCTGTTTCACCTGTCTGTCTGTCTGTCTGTCTGTCTGTGTGTGTCTGTCTGTGTTCAGGTGTGCGACAGGTGAGGCGTGGCAGGAGATCATGCTGGCCAGTCTTCCAGGGAAACGCTGCGATCCAGAATCCGACTACGAACCCGGAGAAGAGTTCAGCTGCGGCAGCAACTTCGCCATCGTTTACTTCATCAGCTTCTTCATGTTGTGTGCTTTTCTGGTCAGAACACACACACTAACACACACTAGTACACACTAAACACACACTAGTACACACTAAACACACACTAGTACACACTAAACACGCACTAGTACACACTAAACACGCACTAGTACACACTAAACACGCACTAGTACACACTAAACACGCACTAGTACACACTAAACACGCACTAGTACACACTAAACGCACTAGTACACACTAAACACGCACTAGTACACACTAAACACACACTAGTACACACTAACACACACTAGTACACACTAACACACACTAGTACACACTAAACACACACTAGTACACACTAAACACACACTAGTACACACTAACACACACGAGTACACACTAAACACACACTAGTACACACTAACACACACTAGTACACACTAAACACACACTAGTACACACTAACACACACTAGTACACACTAAACACACAAGTAATCACTAACACACACTAGTACACACTAACACATACTAGTACACACTAAACACACACTAGTACACACTAAACACACACTAACACACACTAGTACACACTAAACACTCACTAGTACACACTAACACACACTAGTACACACTAAACATGCACTAGTACACACTAAACACACACTAGTACACACTAAACACGCACTAGTACACACTAACACACACTAGTACACACTAAACACACACTAGTACACACTAAACACACACTAGTACACACTAACACACACTAGTACACACTAAACATGCACTAGTACACACTAAACACACACTAGTACACACTAACACACATTAGTACACACTAAACACACACTAGTACACACTAACACACACTAGTACACACTAAACACACACTAGTACACACTAAACACGCACTAGTACACACTAAACACACACTAGTACACACTAAACACGCACTAGTACACACTAAACGCGCTAGTACACACTAAACACATACTAGTACACACTAAACACACACTAGTACACACTAAACACGCACTAGTACACACTAAACACGCACTAGTACACACTAAACACGCACTAGTACACACTAAACACGCACTAGTACACACTAAACACGCACTAGTACACACTAAACACGCACTAGTACACACTAAACACGCACTAGTACACACTAAACACACACTAGTACACACTAAACACACACTAGTACACACTAAACACATACTAGTACACACTAAACACACCAACACACGCTAAACACGCACTAGTACACACTAAACACGCACTAGTACACACTAAACACGCACTAGTACACACTAAACACGCACTAGTACACACTAAACACGCACTAGTACACACTAAACACGCACTAGTACACACTAAACACGCACTAGTACACACTAAACACGCACTAGTACACACTAAACACGCACTAGTACACACTAAACACACACTAGTACACACTAAACACACCAACACACACTAAACACGCACTAGTACACACTAAACACGCACTAGTACACACTAAACACACACTAGTACACACTAAACACATACTAGTACACACTAAACACACCAACACACGCTAAACACACATTAGTACACACTAAACACACCAACACACGGTAAACACACACTAGTACACACTAAACACGCACTAGTACACACTAAACACACACTAGTACACACTAAACACACACTAGTACACACTAAACACACCAACACACACTAAACACACACTAGTACACACTAAACACGCACTAGTACACACTAAACACACACTAGTACACACTAAACACGCACTAGTACACACTAAACACGCACTAGTACACACTAAACACGCACTAGTACACACTAAACACACACTAGTACACACTAAACACACACTAGTACACACTAAACACACCAACACACACTAAACACGCACTAGTACACACTAAACATGCACTAGTACACACTAAACACATACTAGTACACACTAAACACACCAACACACGCTAAACACACACTAGTACACACTAAACACACCAACACATGGTAAACACACACTAGTACACACTAAACACGCACTAGTACACACTAAACACACACTAGTACACACTAAACACACACTAGTACACACTAAACACACCAACACACGCTAAACACACACTAGTACACACTAAACACACCAACACACGGTAAACACACACTAGTACACACTAAACACACACTAGTACACACTAAACACGCACTAGTACACACTAAACACACACTAGTACACACTAAACACACACTAGTACACACTAAACACGTACTAGTACACACTAAACACACACTAGTACACACTAAACACATACTAGTACACACTAAACACATACTAGTACACACTAAACACATACTAGTACACACTAAACACACCAACACACGCTAAACACACACTAGTACACACTAAACATGCACTAGTACACACTAAACACACACAAGTACACACTAAACACACACTAGTACACACTAAACACACAACACACGCTAAACACACACTAGTACACACTAAACACGCACTAGTACACACTAAACATGCACTAGTACACACTAAACACACACTAGTACACACTAAACACATACTAGTACACACTAAACACATACTAGTACACACTAAACACATACTAGTACACACTAAACACACCAACACACGCTAAACACACACTAGTACACACTAAACATGCACTAGTACACACTAAACACACACTAGTACACACTAAACACACCAACACACGCTAAACACACACTAGTACACACTAAACACACCAACACGCTAAACACACACTAGTACACACTAAACACGCACTAGTACACACTAAACACGCACTAGTACACACTAAACACGCACTAGTACACACTAAACACGCACTAGTACACACTAAACACGCACTAGTACACACTAAACACACCAACACACACTAAACACACACTAGTACACACTAAACACGCACTAGTACACACTAAACACACCAACACACACTAAACACGCACTAGTACACACTAAACATGCACTAGTACACACTAAACACACACTAGTACACACTAAACACGCACTAGTACACACTAAACACGCACTAGTACACACTAAACACACACTAGTACACACTAAACACACACTAGTACACACTAAACACACCAACACACACTAAACACGCACTAGTACACACTAAACATGCACTAGTACACACTAAACACACACTAGTACACACTAAACACACCAACACACGCTAAACACACACTAGTACACACTAAACACACCAACACACGCTAAACACACACTAGTACACACTAAACACGCACTAGTACACACTAAACACACACTAGTACACACTAAACACACACTAGTACACACTAAACACATACTAGTACACACTAAACACATACTAGTACACACTAAACACATACTAGTACACACTAAACACACCAACACACGCTAAACACACACTAGTACACACTAAACATGCACTAGTACACACTAAACACACACAAGTACACACTAAACACACACTAGTACACACTAAACACATACTAGTACCACACCTAAACACACACTAGTACACCTAGAACACTCAACGAGACACGCTAAACACACACTTAGTACACACTAAACACGCACTAGTACACACTAAACA